>NC_084467.1:140193360-140411675 GCF_027409185.1 Cynocephalus volans
GACGACTGGGAAACTGACCCCGATTTTGTGAATGATGTCAGTGAAAAAGAACAAAGATGGGGCGCCAAAACTGTGCAGGGGTCCGGGCACCAGGAGCACATCAACATACACAAGCTGAGAGAGAATGTTTTTCAAGGACACCAGACCCTTAAGGAGAAGGAGCTGGAAACAGGACCAAAAGCCTCCCATGGCTATGGAGGGAAATTTGGCGTGGAACAAGACAGAATGGATAAATCAGCTGTCGGCCATGAATATCAGTCAAAACTTTCCAAGCACTGCTCGCAGGTTGACTCAGTCCGGGGTTTTGGAGGCAAGTTTGGGGTCCAGATGGACAGAGTTGATCAGTCTGCTGTGGGCTTTGAGTACCAAGGCAAGACCGAGAAGCACGCCTCCCAGAAAGACTACTCGAGTGGTTTCGGCGGCAAGTACGGTGTGCAGGCTGACCGCGTGGACAAGAGCGCCGTGGGCTTCGACTACCAGGGCAAGACGGAGAAGCACGAGTCACAGAGAGATTACTCCAGAGGCTTTGGTGGCAAGTATGGCATTGACAAAGACAAGGTGGACAAGAGCGCTGTGGGCTTCGACTACCAGGGCAAGACGGAGAAGCACGAGTCACAGAGAGACTATGTGAAAGGGTTTGGAGGAAAATTTGGTGTGCAGACAGACAGACAAGACAAATGTGCCCTTGGCTGGGATCACCAGGAGAAATTGCAGCTGCATGAATCCCAAAAAGACTATTCCAAAGGATTTGGTGGGAAATATGGCGTGCAGAAGGATCGGATGGATAAGAACGCTTCAACCTTTGAAGACGTTGCAAAGGTGTCCTCTGCTTACCAGAAGACGATCCCTGTCGAAGCCGTCACCAGCAAAACCAGTAACATCAGAGCCAACTTTGAAAACCTTGCCAAGGAGAAGGAGCAGGAGGACAGGCGGAAGGCGGAGGCGGAGCGAGCACAGAGGATGGCCAAGGAGAGGCAGGAGCAGGAGGAGGCCCGGAGGGAGCTGCAGGAGCAAGCCAGAGCCAAAAAGCAGACGCCCCCTGCGTCCCCAGCTCCGCAGCCAGCTGACGAGGGGCCGCCCACCAGCCCCGTCTATGAGGACGCGGCTTCATTCAAGGCAGAGCCAAGCTACAGTAGCCCCGAGGGCGGGAGTGAGCCGGAGCCTGTGTACAGCAAGGAGGGCGCCGACTACCAGCAGGCCAGCAGCCTGCAGGGCCCGGCCTACGCCCCGGAGGCTGTCTATGAAACCACAGAGGCCCCCGGCCACTACCAAGCAGAGGAAAACGCCTATGACGAATATGAAAATGACTTGGGGATTACGGCCATTGCCCTCTATGACTATCAGGCTGCGGGAGATGACGAAATCTCTTTTGACCCTGACGACATCATCACCAACATCGAGATGATCGATGACGGCTGGTGGCGTGGGGTGTGCAAGGGCCGCTACGGGCTCTTCCCTGCCAACTACGTGGAACTGCGGCAGTAGGTGCCCACCATGCTGCAGGTCATGCCTCCGCCTGTCCTCCTTTCATCTTTGAGGGTGGGGTGGGGAATATACATACTGCTTTTATATTTCATACTTTTGCTGATGCTTTCGACAATGTTTACGCCACAGAATTTGCTAATATATTGTATGATGTTCCTGGGAGGACTTTGGTAATTGTTTTTATGCATTTAAGGTGTTTTCCTTCTTTGCCAAATACACTGTCAAGTGTAGCCACTTCAAGGACCTTTAGTTCTCTTGAGGTCAGTAGTATGTGTTGTCCCTGTGCCCATCTCGAGCAGGCAGGGTCCTGAAGGACAAACCCAAGGTCTTTCATGCTGATATCTGGCTCGATGGCGGGTCCTGGGTGAGGGTGTCTCTGGGAGTCTCAGTGTTTGGAAGAAGAGGGAAAGTCCTGATGGAAAGTCACAATGGAGGCAAACGGCTAGAAAGCACAGCAGCTTCAGCATTGGGTGGAGAACCCCACACCTGTCATCTGTGACATCCCCAGGTGCTCAGAGACTTGAAGCAAAGAGCCGGTCTTTCTCCTGGGCCGCCTTCTTGGCTCGTCCTGTCTCTACACCTTCCCTGATGCCTTGTCTCAGGAGGGTGGCTGAGCCTCTACTCCTGCCCCCGCCATGGAGTCTCTGAGTCCTTCGAATGGTCCCTTCTCTCGCTTGCCTCCAGATCTGGACCCACAGTGCAAGGCTCTGGGGCTTACCGGGAAGGTGGCGGCTAGTGCTGGGCTCAGCCTATTGGCACTAGGCCTGCGTCTTGACCACCGCTCAGTCTCCTGGACGTGGTGTAGCTGGGGATGTGGTGTGTATGTCTGTTGTGACAAAATGGTCCCCCAGCCGTGGGAAGGCAGGGACTATTGTGAACTGCCAGAAACATTCTTCCCATCCAGGGAGTCGTGCTGTTTTTGCCAAAATATGATGTTCAATTACAGTAAAATTTGATCGCTTGACTTGGCTAAAAATGAGTGTTCCTGCCCCAGATGCCCTGGGGCAGCCCTTGGACACTGCTGGCCCCTCACTGCATGGAAAAACCCACCTCCCCCGAGAAACCAGGAGGCTGGACCAGTCTAATCACGCACACAGTCGGGTGGACAGTGTCTCTTTCCAAAAGCTCACGTGGACATGTCTCAGGTGTTTGGAGCATTGGATGATTGTAAGGCACGTGCTTTCTTTCCTGAAGTGCATTTCTGCATAATCCTTCTTTACCACAACTAGGTTGGGTTTTATATGCAACTTGCTGTATCTGAATTTCTGTAGCACACCTCATAGATATGGTTTTTTAAAATTAAATACTCAGAATAAACTTTTTTTGATCCAAAAAAAAAAAAAAAAGGAAAAGAAGTAGGGACGTTGAAAGTGAAGATCAGGTATGCTCCAGAGGTATGACATATTATAATGCAATACTTGAAAGTCATATTTTCAAAGTCATTATCTTCCTTTACCTTTGAGCAATTAATTCACTTGCCATTTCTCTATTCTTACTTATATATTTTTTCCATTTTCTTTTGTTGTTGTCTTGAGTGTATCTATGCTTGCAGAATTAATGAGAAAAAAGAAACTTTAAAAAGCAGAAACATTAGTGCTTTTGCCATCAGAAATAGGTTAATTCAAGTTTCCATTATCAATTAATAAAGCTTTCTTCAATGGTGTATAGTGCTGACATAAGGCAGTTTTTACCAGAAAACTGAAGTATTTCCCCTCCTTGGTAGAAAAAACAAACAAACAAACAAACAAACAAAAACTCTTGGAAGTGCAAAGCTTCTGATGATTTGCCATCATTTATAATAGCTAATTTAGCAACATTTTCATAAGACTTGAACATTCATGTGTGTGTGTGCATTGAACATTTGTGCCTCATGAGAGTGCCTCTTGGCTGCTACAGTGTTTTCAGATGAAAAATGGGAGTGGGAACTATTTATATGATTTACTTTAGAAAATTAAAATTGAAATAACAGATTAAGGGAAATACTTGTAAGTTTAGATATTTCACATGATACATTATAATAACACGTACATTACTGTTGAACTTTCATGAAGTACATTTAAGACAGTGAACAAAATTAAAAATTAGATAAAAATACACTTAATTTCCTATTGCACTTATATAAATAAAGAACATTCAAATTAATTTTGATGAATATGGCATTTTTTTAAGGAAAATGAGAGCATTTTTAAAGAAAATCTTAGATTCCTGGCATCATATAGATAATTCACAACTTCTTTTTCATGGAATATATCAAAGCTATTGTTACTGATTTTTGATAGTTATGAAAGAAGATATCTCTAAGGCCTAAGGATTTCTTTCTAATTAGTACACTGGTTCCCATAAGAATGGTTTCATGCTTTTGCCAGTAATTAAGCAGACATAAATTTCAAGATGTATTGAAAGGAGCTCCTAGTGGATAATTAAGATTTATTTTTTTTGAATTCTGGAAACACACAAAGCTCAAGCTATACATCTATTTTATATAATTAATGCAAGAATAAAATGTTAAAAAATTCTGATACAATGTATAAAATGCTATCTAATTATCTATTAGACCTTGTGATTTTCTACATATAGCTATTTAACAGTAAACAAGTTGTATAACTCAGACATGTTAGATAGTTAAGTTGTACCCAGAAAACGGTAAAATTTATTCACCATTTTTTATATATATATATATATATACACACACACATATATATGGACATTATATATATATATGAACATTTTCAAAGGCTTTCTCCCGCGTATTTAAAGAAGCAAGAGAGAACTGGCTTTTCATCGTGAGTTAATAGACATAGGGAAGTAATATATATACACATTTTAATTTTTCTTTAGTTTATTTATTATTATTATTATCATTTTTTACATTCTAAGATGTTGCAGTGTAGTTGGGGGAGGGGGGAGGGAAGGGAAAAGGAGGATAGGGTGGGATGAAGAGGAAGGGAGGGGCATGGTCAAGGCCCATGGCACCACCCTCATTCTGACAGGGTACCCCAGGGGGCTCCCAGTGGTGGCTCGGTCTTGGTTTGGCTGGATGTGGACTTTGGTGGGGGCATGACTGAGGCCCTTGGCCCCCCACTACCCTGGCTCAGGAGACCGGGTAGCTTCCAGTGGTGGCCTGGTAGTTGTTGCTGGACTAGATCCAGTTCTTAGCGAGGTGGCTGAGGCCCTTGGCTCCCCACCACCCTGGCTCCCCACCACCCTGGCTCAGGGGCCTAGGGTGATTCCAGTCATGGCTCAGTCGTTGTTGCTGGGCTTGATGCAGACATCAGGGAGGTGTGGTTGAGGGCTTTGGAATCCCTCCTGCCCTAGCTAGGGAGCCTAGGACACTTCTAGCAGTGGCCTGGTGGTTGTCGCTGGGCTGGAATGTGAACATTGGGTGTGTGTGGCTGAGGCCCTCAGCCCCGCACCGCCAGAGCTTGGGGGCCTGAGGCGATTCTGGCGGTGGTTCAGTGGTTGTCTCTGGGCTCAGTGCAGACATGAGGGGGCATGGCTGAGGTCCTTGGCGCCCCATGGCCCCAGCTTGGGAGCCTGTGGGGCTTCTGTTCCTTCTAGGTTTTATAGGTGTTCATTGGTGGTGTTAGACCTTTATTGGTTAATATCAGAACTTTGTCTCTGATCTGTGGGGTTTTTTGTTTTTTTGTTCAGTTCTGTGTTGGATTAATTGCTATTCCCACCACTTAAACTCTGCACTGGAACTAATTCATGTTCCTTTGCTTACTTCTAAAACAGGGGAACCAGCACTTGAGCCCTGTGGTTGAGCTAAATTTCTGCTTTGCTTCTGATTCTCTGGGGGAAGGCTTTTCCTTCAGCCCCTGTTTTAACTGCTGACCTTGTAAGTGCTTCTGGGTCTTGCAAGGTCTGATACATCTGGGTTGTGCAGAAACTCGGGTCTGGGCCTGAATCCTTTCAGCAAACTGTACCCCTGCAGTTCTACATTCATGACCAGTCTCTACTGAGTGGGCCTGTGCTGATTAGAGGGCAGATCAGCTGTCCTTGCTGTGCCCCAGTGTTCCCCCAGTGGGCCCATTTCTCCCACTGCTGGCACTCCAAACACTTCCGATGGGACAGGCCACGTGCTGATCCCTTGCAATGACTCACTGGCCTCTGAGTGGCTTCTTTTTTCTGTTGTCTGTGGCCCCTCATTCCTATGTGGGTCCGTGGGAACCCTGGTTGTGGTCTTGCTGATCTGGGGGCCACCAAGTCCCTCTTCTCCCCTGCAGGCTCCAAGCAACTTCATAAAAAGGGCACAGCAGCAGGTTTTGCCAGCTCCTGTTCCATGTGCTCACTAGGGCCAGCCTTGAAGTGGTCGATGCCCAAAATTGTTGGAGCGGTCCTTTCTTTTTCTCATCGTGACTTCTCCTGCCTTCATGAACTCTGTACATTTCTCTTCCTCTTCCCCTGATCTCTAGTGTCCCCAGCTTGGCAGTTTGTTGCTTTTTAATAGTTGTAAATTGATTGATTGTGGGAGAGGGTGACACTGGGTTCCATCTATTCCACCATCTTTATCGAGGGTCCTATATACACATATTTAAATAGGGAAAATATGAGACGCAATGTATCTCATAAATTAAAACAAAACAAAAAACAAAATCAATAACATTCCTCACTATTTCAATATGTAATATATTTTGCTAGAACCCTACACACTCAGATGTTATCAAATAATTCTTTTAGTTTTTGCAATATCAATACATCTCAAAATACAAAACTAGGTATTATCATGATTTCTGATCTGCTCAACACCTAATGGTCTGTCCATGGGCTGCTCCATTATACCTACTGTGGCTCAGACTTCTCTGATGTCAAACAAGCAGTCTGAAATAGATGGTACCTTCTGTCCATAATCTATGGCACATTATACAGAGCAATTTTTAGAATGAGGAACACGGGTTCTTGGTGATTCTGAAATAGGTTCAATATGGCAAATAATTTAAACTTCTATGAGACTTGATTCATAAAGCTTAAAATGGGAATAATAAAGGAGAGAACAAAATAAAACATGTTGAATTTATTTTTAATGAATTGCCTTATTTAATCCTCAAAGAAACCTTAAAATGGAAATATTGTTATCATAATTTTGAAACTGAGATTTTTTTTTTTTTTTTTTTTGTCTTTTTGTGACCAGTAAGGGGATCGCAACCCTTGGCTTGGTGTCGCTCGCACCACACTCAGCCAGTGAGCGCACCGGCCATCCCTATATAGGATCCAAACCCGCGGAGGGAGCACCGCTGCACTCCCAAGCGCCGCACTCTCCCGACGCCACCAGCCTGCCGAAACTGAGATTTAAAGATAGTATTTAGGGCCAAGCCGTGGCGCACTCGGGAGAGTGCGGCGCTGGGAGCACGGCGACGCTCCCGCCGCGGGTTCGGATCCTATATAGGAATGACCGGTGCACTCACTGGCTGAGTGCCCGTCACTAAAACGACAAAAAAAAAAAAAAAAAAAATAATAATAATAATAATAATAATAATAAAGATAGTATTTAATTTGTCAATTTGCTACAAATCGTAATAATAAATTAACCTTCTCTCTGGCTCCAAACTAATTCTTTCACCAATACACTAGATCCCTTAATTACCTAACAGGATTAAATGAAGTAAAAGTACATGCAAATGGTAATCAACTATTCGCACACTAGAAAGATGATTTATGCATGCAAAGTTGAATTCCTGCTACTTAGTTTATATACACTGATGCAGTGTTTTCAACTTCCAGCTTTCTGATAAAAATATGTCAAGTTTCCTAAATAATTTTTAAAAAGCATAATATATCAAGATTTGCATGCCATCAATACATTACACATGTTAAAGTAATACACTTAAAACAATAGACCACACGAGGGTTTCTAAACATCTTTCTACTTAAAAAGTTTGTATGAAATTGTACCTCACAAGTGAACTACAAGATGTGGTAATTTAAAAGTGAAAACATTGATCATAGAAGGGCCTGTGTAAGAAGTCCAAATGCTTCAATATGGAATTATTCTTCAGAAATTTGAAATTGTGTTCGCATGACATGCTTTGTAAATGTCGTATACTGTTAGAGATGTGGCAGCGAGTAAAATGATCAAGTAATATAAATGAAAAATATCAGCCTCAAATCAGCAGTAGTAAGTAACCAGTCTGGAACGCCAGATGGAGAATTAACTGCAATTCAATTATCTATATTAAAATGACTCCTAGGTGCAATTGAAAAAGATACAACATAAAAAAAGAGAGAAATTGACCATATGTAGCTGGTAAAAAAAGATTTGTCAATGCAAAATGAATTATTGTTATACATAAGGCATTTGTTTTGTCAGGGGATATATTTATGAGTATGATTCTAGTCACATTGTGTTGTACTGTGAAGAGCACATGTATTGTTTTGGTGAATTTGTGATTTGTTTTTTCCTAATTCAAACAGATTTCAAACAAGAAAAAGATACTTTTGGGCAAAACAAATTTTGTTTTCATACATATTGCACTTGAATTTTGTAGTGATTAATAGAGTTCACAGAAAAAGAAATGTAAAATATATAAATATGTCAAAGAACTTTTGGAATCACAGTAATCAGAAAATTCAGGTTGAAGCCGCAACGAGATGCTTTTATTGCCTGTCAGATAGAAAAAGAATTAATGAATTGATAATGTCCAATTGCAGTGTGGAGTGTAGGAAAACTGGTACTGGTACAATCATATAAAATCAATGGAAGTATGATTGTAACAGCATATCAGAGGGCCGGTTGGAAGTTTTGATCATCTTAATGTGTTAATTTTCTTTGTGTCAGCAATCCCAATTCTGGAAAGCTATCAAAAGTATGCTTAATTGCCTCTGGTGATATATGCTGCGAGGTGGTCATTGTGACATTACTTATAGAGGATAAAGAATAGAAAAATCTGGGTTATCTCCTGGCAGTGGTAAATGTTTTAACATGAAAACTAACAGAAAATAACATTTCAGGGGAGGATTATCTATCTATCATCTAGCTGTAGACACATACATATCAAAGACGTTATTATAGCCGCTATCACCTAAAATTTGCAATATTTCTGTTTTGTAATGTGTTGAGAATATTTAATAGTTTCGCTGTCAACTCTTAAATAATCTGCATAATTATGCATGTAGAAGACATAGGAATAAAAGAGAAAGTTACAATGTACACAAACAAATGTAACTGACATTTAATTCACTGTTATGATCATCAGGGCATTTATTTGTAAATTAAATTAAATTTTAGGTTATTTACATGCATTTTTTTCTTTCTATTCCAGTTTTTAATTTTTTATTTTTAAATAAAAAATATATATATTTAGGTTGTATATATATATATACACATACATACACACGCGCACACACAGGGAAATGATTACTACAGTCAAGGTAATTAACAGATCCATCTCATCTTCCTCACATGCTTCAGATGAGAGCACTTAAAATCTATTGTTTTTGCAAGTTTTGAGTATACAACATCACTAACTATAGTCACCGTGCTGTACATTAGATCTCTACACTTATTTATTATACATAACTACAACTCCGTACCCTTCGACTACCATCTCCTTCTTCCCCGACCTCCCCACCCCAGTAACCACTATTCTGCTCTCTGCTTCTGTGTTTGACATTTTTAGATTCCACATAAAAGCGAGGTCACGTGCATGTATACTCAAAAACATGAACATAACATGTATACATTAATAAATACCTAGGGAACTTTCTTCTAAAACATTTCATTGGCATTTTCCGTTTCATTGAACACTATACAAAATATTACTTTTAATAACAAATACTAATAATATCTGAATATGTACCTATTGTTGGATATTTTTCCTTTCTTGCTTAAAGATATAAAAGTTAACATAGGGACAATGGTGTACAAATATATATATGTGTGTGTGTGTGTATGTATATGTGTGTGTGTGTGTTTATATATACACGTATATATTGATAGAGTTTGGATGTTTTGTCCCTGCTCAAACTCATGTGGAAATTTGATCCCCAATGTGGCAGTGTTGGAATTTTTTTTTTTTTAAATTCACGTAGTTATTTAATGACACAGAAAAATAATGTCATGAAACAAGCTGGTTACAATTAGTAGGTAGAAGATGACTCCATTTTTGATAAAAAAAACATTAAAAAGTATGAGCATGCATAAGAAAAGTTAGAAGGTTATATACCAAAATATTAACAGTATGTACTCCAGTTCAGTGATTAAATATTCTTTGCTTTTGTGTATTTTTTGAAACATGATTATTTCTGAAACAACAACAAACAAAAAACAAGGTTCTGGAAGGAACAGTTATTAAATACCAGGAGTTAGAAACCCAAGAAGCCAAGCTAGGAACCCAGCAGTTAAGGTATGAAACCCAGGACAAGTCCAGCAAGGGTGACAGTGGTCAAGCCCAGAGGTGGAACATTGTTCTTTTCTTTTCCTACTGGAATGCTGTTTATCGGACAGTTTCCTCTACATTTGATGTTCTCAGCATACTTACATTTTATGGCTACAAATATTAACTGGCACAACAACAAAATGATGCTAGCAACTTTGGTTTTGAATTGGTACAAAATGTAACTATTTCTAGTTGTTCACTATGCAAAACACTAGAAATCAAGTGTACCTACAACAAAAAACCCACCCTACTAAATAACTAACTTTCCTATTATTTTTCTGACCTCTGTTTGTTTTCAATTTTCACTGAAAATCTATTTTTTGTTTCATTGATCTGGAAGAGAGAATTTTTTTTTTTTTTTTTTTTTTTTACAAAGAAACTAACATTAATGTACACTGAGCACTGTCTGATGTTTTGGCCTTTAAGTCTACTTGACAGTTGGCCTTGTCTTCTAAGTACTCTGCAGAATGGGAAGGGCTCACCCAAACCCAAACCACCTTGAAATAAACAAATCTGAATGAGTATCACCGTTGTGTTTTTTTAAAATAGATGTTTGCTAAGTTACCAAATGGAGAATAGCAGAATATACCTAAATTGCTGTAAATGAGGCTCAAAAATTTCAATTGTGCACCCTCCCCCCTCCCATGTTAAGACTACTAGGGACACTTCCCTCGAATGACACATAACCCATATTTCTTGCTTCTTAAAAAAAAAGTAGTGATACCAACTTTATCCTAAGGTGCTGCTTCTTAGGTTTACCCAAAACTCTTTGCCCGTTTATCCTGCAGCATCTTCAGGAGGGGTCAATAGATAATATTAAGATCCAATAAATAACTAAAACCAAAAAATAAGCTGAGACTATTTTCTGCATTACCACCACCTGTCCAGTATACTCTATCACCTTTTATAGCAAGTTAGTACATCAATCCAGGCCACAAAAACCTTTACGCACCAGGAAAGAAAAGTACAAAAACAATTATATTAAAACAATGATACAAAAATTTTTTTTGAAGGGGAGGGGGAGAATATTTAAAATTAAAATACTGTATCATTACAACAAAGACCCAAATAATTCCCTGCTTTGTCCTTGGGTAACCAAGGAATATTAGTCTGTATTATATCCCCCAAATAAGACTTGCTGGAAGTAACAGTGCTCAGTTCTTGCAATCCAAGTCAATTTATACTTGTTAGAGCAGTCCAAATTATAAAGGCTACAAAAATTCCTTCGTCAGAACTAGAGAAAAGAAACCCACTTCAGGGCAAAGTTATCCAAGATGAAAGTGTGTGATTTCAGTGAGAGAACTGCCTCCTGTCAGATGATTTCTTACTGATGTTTTTAAAGATTTTGGACTTCTCAACTTTTTTGGTTTTCTGGTAGCCAAATCCACCACCACCTCCTCTCTTTTTACGCTTGTCTTCATTGCTGTTCACGTTCAGATCAACAAAAGGAGGCACCTTGAAACCGAATGACAGAGCAACTTGAGGCAAATTTAAGTTATTGACATTAAAGATCTGCTTCAGAGAATGGGAATCATACGCTCGAATGTACGACTTATATGCTTCCTGCGCTGACTTATGAAGGAAGTAGTTCTTTTCAATCAATTTTTCAAGCTGAGATTGAATATCAGAAATTTTAGACCAAGAAAAGTCAAATTCATTTCATGGAACCTTGGATTGTTTCAAGTAAGGAAGGAATCCCAATTCTTCTGGGCTCAAAATGAGCAAGGCATGCCCTCTTCCATTCAGGCCTCTGGCCGTTCTACCCACGCGACGAATATATTCCTTAGGGTCATCTGGAGGGTCATATTGAACAATCCAGTCAACTTCAGGAATATCCAGTCCTCTTGCTGCCACATCTGTACACAACAATATCCCCGAATCTGCATTGCAGAATTGGAAGAATGTGGTTGTACGCTTATTTTGCTTCTGCCTTCCATGAATGGCCAAAACAGGCAAATCAATGTAGTTCAGCAACTCGTAGTGGTATTTCACGGACTTACAAGATGAAAAAAAGACCATCAGTCTCTTCTTTCGGTTCTTCTTAAGGAATGTAAAGAGCAGAAGAAATCTCTTTTCTGAGGGACAAACAACATATCCCTGCTCAAGACCATCCACTGTTGCATTAGCTTTGTCATCATCAACGCCAACATACAATGGCTCCTTTTTCAGGGAAATCCTGGCCAGATCTTCAACTTTTCGAGTCTGTGTGGCAGAAAAGAGCATGGTCTGTCTGCGTACTGGCAGAAGTTTAATAATCTGCTTTAATTCCTCTTCAAACCCAACATCCAAGATACGATCAGCCTCATCAATAACCAGACACTGTAGGTTTTTATACATAAACCCTGGGGTATTCTGCATATGGTCCAAGAGACGGCCTGGTGTGGCCACAATGATATTGATCCCATTAGCAAGTTTCTGTGCTTCAGCAGATCTGTTACTGCCGCCCATTATCAACCCATATGTGTGAACATGATGAGTCATTAGCTCCTTAAGAACCCCAAAAGTCTGCATGGCCAGTTCTCTAGTAGGTGAGAGAATAAGGACTCCTGTTCCATTTCTGGGCATGAACTTTAATTTAACAATAAGTTCAACAGCAGGGATGAGGAATGCCAGGGTTTTACCACTGCCTGTTTTTGCAGCTGCTAGAAGATCTCTGCCTTCCAAAAGTGGTCTGATACTTTTATGCTGAATTTCAGTCATGTTTGTAAAGCCCATTTCTTCTACAGCCTTCAGAGTGTTTTCATTGACAAGATTAGTTAGAGAAGCAAATGAAGTATCTTCAAAGGCTCCTGTCAGTCCCAGGGGCAGGCTGGGCACTTCACTGTCCTCTTCCTCGTTATCTGGCTTCTCCACACTGTTTTCTGTCTCTTCGGGAACCTCAGCACTGCCTTCTTCACATTCTCCTTTGTTTTCAGTTTTTGCTTTTTTTGTATCAGGCCCAGCATCAGTCATCATTTTTCTCTTTTTCTTCTTCTTTTTCTTTTTTGATTCTGAATTGGGAGACTGTGTTGCTGTTTCTCCATTGGTTACTATGGTAGATTTCTGGAAGGATTTTTTAACTTTTACTTTTTCCACTGCTTCTTTAGACGTATCTCCATTTTGGGTTTCTGATGAGCCCACATTCATAGACTGTTTTCGTGATTTTTTAAGTTTTCCAACTCCCACTGTTTCTTTAGACACATCTCCATTTTGAGTTTCTGACAGGCTCACAGCTGAGGCCCCCTGTAGCGTCAGGTTTCGCTGCCGCAATTTGAGGTTCCGTTTCTCGATCTTCTTGCGCAGGAGTTTCACAGGCAGGTGAGACATGCTGTCGAAGAAAGGCCTTCACCGCTGCGCCACTGCACAGCTCCTCTACTCTCCGAGTTGACGTTGCTTCCTTTTCGTCCACACGTGCGCCGGCAGTGTTGGAATTTGATTGAGTCATGGGGGTGGATTCTTCATGAATGGATTAATGCTCTCCCTAGGAGCAGGGATTAAGGAGTGAGTCCTTGCTCTATCAGTTCCCACAAGATCTGGCTGTGTAAGAGACCCTGGCACTTCCCCCCTCTCTCTCTTGCTTCCTCTTGCCATGTGATCTGCCTGCACCTGCTGACTGCCCACTGCTTTCCACCATGAGTAGTAGCAGCAGCCTGAGGTCCTTGTCAGATGCAGCTGTCCAAGAATCATAAGCCAAATAAACCTCTTTTCTTTATAAATTACCCAGTCTCTGGTATTCTGCTATAGCAACACAAAACGGACTAATACATATATATATTGACAATATTTACAGGTGTACAATATGTACACATGTATATTTATGTTTAAATCTATATATATTTACAATATTCACAAATGGTATATTGTGGCGGCTGTTCATATTGAGCTTTGTGCTTTTTCCTTTTTTGATTTTGATGGGTAGAGAATAGAATCTATTTAATTTATGACTACCAGTGACAATAAAGCAAACTGGATTTCTCAAGGCCATCTTTATGTGTTTATGTATGTAATCATTAATTCATTGATTTATTTTTTAATTGGCAATGAACCCTTGCCTTTTTGCCCAGTTTTCAGGAACTGGGTATTTGTAAGTAAATTTATATTATAGTTATAAAATGTTAAAAAAAATTGCAGCCAGTGGGATGAAAATTTGAATTGTGTAAAATAATTTATATTTTGATTGACTCATTACTATAGAGATTTTGTTTACTTTAGGTAAATGAACATAATTACATATACTCTGGGTATGCATTTATTTATCCCCAAACTTAAATGACTAATATCATAAACTAAGCACTGTGCATGACACAGAGAATTCAACAATGAACAAAATAAACAAATCTCCTTTCTCTCAGGGAGCTTACATTTCAGCAGGAGGAACATAAACAAACTGTTAAAATACATAAAATTTTAAGTGGCCAAATGGCTATGGAGAAAAATAAGGCAAGATATAGGGCATTTTATATTGTCAGAAAAGCTACTGCTTAAGTGAGATTTGAATAAAATCCTGAAGCAGAGAGATGAAGGAGAGAGACACGTGGATGCCTGTGGGGAGAGCATTCCTAGCACAGGAAATCTCAAGCACAAATTCTAGGTGGGAGTACGTCTGGCATTTACCCTGGTCCACAGAGTGAGAGAAAGAGGATCTGTGTTCAGATAAAGTCAGACCATGTATGACCTTCCGGGCCATTAGAAATTTTCACATATACTCTGAATGGGGTATGAATATTGGAGCCACTGGAGAGTTTCCAGTATAGAAGTGTCATAATCAACCTAATGGCTTTAAATGATTAATAGGATGCTTTGTGACAGAGAGATTAGTTAGCAGTAACTTACATGAGAAATGGTGATTGACACAGGGTTGCATTTATGGAGATAGTGAGAAATGTTTCAGAATTTATTTTGAAGGTGGAGCTAAAACATTTTCTGAAGTATTGAATGTGGGAATCTTGCAAGACTAAAAATTAACTACTATAGATCCCTGGAGAAAACTGGTGATTGTGCTGATTATCCATTTATTGCCTCCAGCTCTAAGTCCATCCTTTTTGAATGCTCTGTGAAAATGGATCTAGGTTCTTAAAATATTTTTTTTTCTTTGCCATCTGGCCCTAAAACTTTGACCTTAGAGGATGCTAGAGAGACTTTGTAGGAGGGAAAGATCTTGCTTTCTGGTTCTGGTTTTCAGCATGCATGGTTTTTCTCCAACACCAAATCCTGCAGCACACACAGCTTCTCCAGTGCTGGCTCTTTTATTGCAAGGCAGACAGCAGGACCAAGTGTTTAGCCACTTCCCCCTGCACCTGTTCTCATTCCATGGACTTCCCCGCTATGAGGTTTTATAGTAGAATGCCGCCAGAGAGACACTTTAGCATGAATGGATTTCCCCAGCACCCTAGACAGACTTCCAGCAAATGTCTGAAGTAGAATTCCAGCAAATTCTGCCAATGCAGCACCACAGGAATGTCATTGTCATCCAGTGAGCCAAGGCTGTGCCCTCCCGAACAAGATAAGGATCTCAGTCCGGGGTGTACAGTGAGGAAGGGTCTTTTGTGGCCCCCTATCTCAGCCCTAAGGGTATTGGCTGCTCCTTATAGCTATTATTCCTATATTCTGTAGAATTCTCTTTTACTTCTTAATAGTCAGTTCCTTCTTACTCCAATCCCCTGTTATAGTTAATATTTATCATGCTTAAATTTTTCACAGTTTAATTTATTGTGTGGTCTTTATCTCCTTGTTGAAGCCAAATTGATAAGCGAAGATTTTCTTGAATGGGAAAAGTGAACTCTTAATTGAAATGCCTGGAAGAAAGATTGGGAGATGAGGAATTGGGGAACTGAATATAAGTAAGTCTTCTGAGGAAAAGTGTTCTGCTGTAAAGGGGAGCAAAGAAATGGGGCATGAGACACAAGGGAATGATGGTTTAAATGACTGAATATTTTTTAAGATGGGAGAAGTGACAGCATTTAGCATAGTGCTCCAGTAAAGACTCTTAACCACTTCTTAAATAATTCAAATTTTTGCATTGGGATACTGATCTAGCAAGAAAAATAAAATTATATTTTTTAGAATTCAATGTGCATTCTCTACATGAATGTAATTAGAATATGCATCTATACATGTCAAAAAAAAAAGGATAAAATATTTAGGCAATTCTCCTGATAACTCATGCCAAAAATATCATGAATACATAGAGAATCTGTAAAAATAATTGAAGGGAGATGTAAGTTCCATAATCAGCGACATTCTGCCTTGGTAAACTGCTGTAGACCTAAGGCCTAAATGAGGAAATATTCAGTATATGCTCGATGGATAAATAAAAAGAGGTATTGATCCTCATGTATCTGCACTTTCCTCAGCTTTCCAATTTACTTTTCATGCTTTAACAAAACATCTGAATTGTTTTAAACTTCAGTAAATAAAATAAATTAATATTTTGGTGTGTTTAAGCATTACTGTGAAACTTATTTTACTTTAAGTTTTACTGTCCAGTTTGTGAGGATCAAGATGTAAAATTGTAATTGAATATATATATTAACATATATGCTATTTAACTGCATCATATTCTGGCATGGAAAGATGGAAGAGAGAAGAATGTCTTTCATTAGTATAAATGATATATAAAAATAAAATGGCTTAACAAATAGAAATAATATATATACCAGTTATATTTGATGTATAAACATTTATTCATATACATATCCATGTATAGATTTAACAAATAGAGCATTTAAATTAAAATATGTAGAGAAATACTTTTATCATAATGAAACTAGGACTTTTCTCTACTTTGGATACATAAGAAAGTTTTACAATGATCACTAGTAGTTTAATAAACAGAACTTTGAGTTTTGTTCAAAGTGACCCTGTCAATGAAAAAAGGAAACACACCAAATGCTTTCCCTATGTCAGAATAACTGTAAGAGAGAAGTAAGCAATTCAATTTGGTTTTCTCCAACATGGAACCATTCTTGTGAAAGCCCCTAACAAACCTGTAGCTAATGTTAGGAAGCAGTATATTTCTGACCTTAGTGAAACAACTCAGCTAATTTTAGAAAAGAGTTACTAGAAATTACATCACATATATTATAATCTTCTTTACTAAAAACTGAGGGAATTACCTGCTCATTTGTAGCCATTTCATCAGGAGAATAGGTATTTCTGAAAGTACATCTATTAGAACAACATAATTTAGGAGCTTTAGGACTAGGAATTCTATTGTTCTCTTTTGTTGTCATTTTAAGTGTGAATATGCGGCTTTGGGGAGACTCCTAATGACGCAAATAGTGCCAAAGTCAGAATTTAACAAAGTTAATAATCATATATTAAAACTCAAAAACTGGCCAAAATAGAAGTGTTATTAATATAAATGTAAACAAATTAATAAGGATGTGATTTTGGGTTAATACAGTTCTGTTTTACTATTGAAGCTCTCTCTGACAATTTAGTAGCAAATCAGACATTCTTGTCAGGCTGCACTAATATCTGTTTTCTGAAATTTTACTCACTGTAATTTAGGTTTAACAACTCATATTACAGTATAATACTTATCTCTTAGGAAGTCTTGAATGTCTCCAAATATCATATTCCATGAAGGAAAATTGCAGATCCTCATTTGCTAAACCCTATTATATATAAATATATAATCTGTAAAAGGGTGTGTATAAATTATGAGTACAGAAATACCTTTTTACATTTTACTACTTGTTTTTACAGATTTTCTTTAAAAGATCATATATTTATCTTGATGTTTAAGAGAAATATTCTAAATACAAATTTATCTTGCACATGCTATCCTTGTTTCTTATTTCATATCCACTAGCTTTTTTACTTCTGTCAAAACCTTTGCAATCATGATGGAGAGAACATTTACTTGGCACTGCTGATCCTTATACTACACTATAATATAATATTTTATCTTTTCCTTTTCTAACCAAGAGTCGTGAACAGGAGAAAAAACAAGAGAATGTGTGCCTGGGAAGCCCAGTGAAGAAAGGAGACTATTAAAGAATGCAGTATGATTATATATGAATATATATTTATAGGAGCCGACACGATTTATAGTGATAGCATTCATCCTTGTTTTTTTTTTCTTTTTTTACTAACTTTATTCAATTGCAGGGGTACAGCAGTGAAAGAAGAGTAAAATTGGATTTAAGCAGGGTTGTTGTTTAACGTAGTAAGTATAACAATGAGAGAAAAACAGGAAGTTGAGAATGTAGGGAATGTAGGGAAAAGTGTGTTTATAATGATTAACCAAAAACTTTAAGTTGGTTGTGAGAGATAAACGACAAACAAAGGGATGAGAGACGGGAAAATGTTGTAGCATCATTAAAGTCGAGTTGGAGAAGTTGAATGAATAAGTTGGAAACTTGAGAGTGGTGGTCAAGGAGCAGAATGAATGAAGGTGAAACTTTGAAGAATTTATAGCTTGGGTAACAACATATTGGGTAAAACCAGGGAATAAGGGACTGAAGTAGGGTAAATAGATTGCTGGTAGTGAGTTGTTAAAGGAAACGAGAAACAGAATGTTGAAAAGATCATATTTGGGGAAGCCTATTGAAATAATAAAGGATTATGACATAGGAAGGCCTAAAGGAAATGAGACAACCAAATACTATAATTGTTCAGAAATGAGGTTGTTGAGAAATGATTGAGCTGTCAACAGACGACAGCAACAGTGAGGAGTGGGTAAAGTAACCTGAGATTTAAATGTGGCCCAGAAAGGATAATGAGGAACAAATACTACATCAACCATACCTCTAGAGCCAGTGATTCGTGTTGTGAGTTTTCCTCCATGCCTTGAGCAGGCTACGGGGGTGGCAAGCAACGTCTTTGGGGATGTGATGAATATCTCTTCATACAAAATAATGTGCAGAATATTCAGAAAAAGGTTGAGCTTAGAGGGGATTCAGTTGATTATGAAGCATGAATTTGCAGGTGTCACATTGGAAGGGCTAATAAGTTGGGAAGGGATGGGAAGAAAATCAAAGAGCCCTACATACATCAGACACTGAGGGGTGATTTAGAATTCTGGGGTGTATCATAGTAAATAATAAAAACAAGGAAAAGGGGGTACATTGAAACAGTCTTAGTACACTTCAGAGATGGAGCAGTGATGAGGCTATGATCAGTGGCTCATTCTAGGAAGAGGCTGTTTGGTTTGTCTGTGGAAGCCGCTTAATGCAGGTAACATGGGAGAATTTCCTGCACCTGGACCACCTCCTTAAGCCAGTCATTTGAGACAAGGACAGTCATTGGGACTCTCCTTTTGTTTTGATCTCAACAAATGTCCTTGCTTTCTTTTCTTTCTAACAATCATTCTACTTTATTGTAAAACTCTCTTTCCCCTTCACTGTGGATATTTATGAATGCTCACATTTTAACATTTTATTTTGTTCCCTTCTAATTTCTCTTTTGATAGAGTTTGCTATGCTTGCTTTTCCATTAAATAGTATTTTATTGATCTAATATGTTCCAAGCATTGAGCAAGTCATTAAGAAAGCAAAGGTCAATAAGACTCAGTGCCTGCCTGCAAGGACATTACTGTCTTAAGAAGTCCTCTTATTTCTACTTTGCTGAGAGTTTTTAAATCATAAAAAAATCAATGAAATCTTTGTTTTTTGGTTTAAAATTTATTTCATTTTAATTGACATGTAATTGTACGTATTTACAGGGTTTTGTTACATATATATGTTTAGATACATATATATCTGGTATAATGATGGGGTCAGGGTAGTTAATGTATCTATCACCTCATGCACTTTTCTTCTTTTTGGTGAAAACATTCAAAAGCCTCTCCTCTCTTCATTATGTAATACATGAAACTGTTAACCATAGGTAACTCCACTGTGCAACAGAACACCAGAAATTATTCCTCCTATCTAATTGTAATTTAGTACCTGTTGGCCAAACCCTCCCTCTTTTCCCTTCCTCCCTCTCCTCCCCAGTCTCTACTCTTCATCTTTATCATACCAACTTTTCCTTCTTTAGTTTCCACATGTGAGTGAGATCACGTGATATTTGTTTTTCTGTGCCTGGCTTACTTCATAATGACCTCCAAATCCATCCATGTTGCCACAAATGACAGTATTTCATGTTTTTGTTTTGTTTTGCTGTGCTTTTAATGGCTGAATAGTATTCCATTGTGTATATATACCACATTTTTTTTTATCCATTAATTCGTTGTTGGACACTTAGGTGGAGTCTGTATCTTGGCTATTGTAAACTGTGCTGCAATAAACATGGAAGTGCAGATCTCTGACATATTTCATTTCCTGTGGGTATATACCCAATTCTAGGATTACTAGACTCTATGGTAATTCTATTTTTAATTTTTGAGGAACCTCCATGTCTCGAGCCATCCTGCTATAGGGAACGGCATGGGAGCCTGACAAGGGACACCCCTTGTTCAGCTAGACTGTGGGGGGATCCCGGGTGTGTGGCACGGCTCTGTGGAATTTCCTCTCTGTTCGCCTTTTGTTACCTGACAAAGATTTCCAAAATTAAAAGGCCCAACTTTTTGGCTTGGCATGGCTTTGGGGAGTTCCAAGGGCCATGGAGTTTCTCAAAGGACATGTTAAATATGCATCAGAATTAATTGGTTTATTTAAAGGGCATTGTCAGTACTAAAGGTGTTTTTGATGCATGTTCCCAGTATGGGTTGGCTTGAACATGTTGTTTCCTTAGTAATAATAAGAATGATATAGTGTGTTTTTGTTAGTTTGAGTAGGATCATTTAGCTTTACACTTTGTCCCCTGTGCTGTTCCCGGAGTCTATTAGCAGGGAAATAAAAGGTTTCATTATAAAATAAATAAGTTAAATAGTAGAGAAACACAAACAAATTTTGATATTAATAGGTTTTGTTTAAATCAGTTAGTAACGCAAAATTTGTAACAATAACATAGAAATTTAATAAAATTTATAGTTAAATTTTATAATATTAATGTTATAAACATTGTGATTTTGATTATAAATTAAAATGATCAATATAAAGTATAAGCAATATTAAATTGTTAACCATAACTAATCAATGTTATTAAAATTAAGGGTAGTAAGTATAAGTAAGATTAAAAAGGGGTTAAATTATAAGCTAAGAAGGTTAAGGTTTATGATTCAGACAGAAAGCCTGATGTTTTAAAGCCAATCATGTGCTATTGTATAGTTTCTGGTCACAAGCCACAAGCTTTGAGGTGAACTACTGATGCATGAGTAGATGTTTTTGTCAGAGCATGAGTGCTTTGGAACATTTTGACCTTTCCTTTTCAATAGAAATGAAATAAAAAAATGTTTTGATTAAAGATAAATCATTATGTAGAGGATTAAGTAAAAATAAATAAAGAAAACAAGATTCATGTGGTCATTGTCCACACTTGCACTAGACATCTGCAGTCCGTGTCTTTCTTTTTTCACTGAATCCACACCACCTGTTCAGCTACGATGAATCCTGCGGAGCTGGTCTCCGGCACCTCCATACTGTTTTTCATAATGGCTGTACTAGTTTACATTCCCATCAGCACTGTGGAAGGGTTCCCCTTTTCCACATCCTCTCCGACACTTGTTTTCTCTTGTCTTTTTGGTAATAGCCATTCTAACTGGAGTGAGGTGGTATCTCATTGTTTTGATTTGCATTTCCCTGGTGATTGGTGGTGTTGAGCATTATTTCATATGCCTGGTGCACATCAAAGGAAACAGCAGAGTGAAGAGTCAACCGATGACAGAATGGGAGGAAATATTTGCAAGCTGCATATTTGACAAAGGGTTGATGTCAAGATTATATGAGAAACATAAACGGCTCAACAACAACAAAAGAACCCAAAAGCAATTGAGAAATGGGCAATGGGTCTCAAAAGGCATTTCTCAGAAAAAGACAGCTGAAGTTTTTATCACACGATTTTTTCTGCATCTACTGAAATAATGTCAGTTTTATTTTAATTTCTTTCATTCATGTGGTGAATTTCATGTTAAAACATGCCAGTTCTGGAACAAATCCATATGATAGACTCAGATGGAAGAATATTTTATTTAGGATTTTTTTCTTCTGACTTCAGACTGAGATTGTGCTGCAATGTTATGGTTTTGCATTATATTTGTTTTAGGAGTTAGTTTATGCTCATGTCTTGAAACTGGTTACGTTCCCAATTTTTTAATCTTTTTCTTATTTCTGGAAAATTGTGCTTACACTGGTATTATGTATATCTTAAATGTCTGGAGGATGGATTCCTTTCTCATATTTATGTACAAACTTTTCTTAATACTTTTTTAGTTGTGTTTCACAAGTTTTGGTATGTTGTGTTTTCATTTTTATTCCACAGTCATTTTAAAAAATTTCTCTTGTGATTTCTTCTTAGACCTATAAGTTACTTAGGGCATTTCAAATATTTGAGAACTTTTCCAGGTGTTTTTCTGATATAGATATTAATTCAATTGCATTGTGCTCAGAGAACATACTTTGGATGATATGTATTCTTTTGTATTTGTGAAGAATCATTTTATGTCTCAGAATATTGTTTACCTTGGTGAATCATCGATGTGAAATTATAAACAATGCATAGTTTGCTGTTTTTATGTACACTGACTCATATGTCCATTAAGTCATATAGGTTGACAGTTATATCATTAAGTTATTCTCATTTTGTTCTTTGAATTTACTTTCCTGATTATTCCCATTTTTATTTCATATACATATGGTTTTTTATTACATTTTTATTTTTGATTTCTAAATTAGTTGCATAGTTTTCAGATAACTTACTCTGTACTATTGCAGTCTTTGAAATGCATTTAGACTCTATGGCACAACAGATGTTTTCTTATTGGTTAATAACCTGTGTATATTTGAAAAGACATAAAATGTACACATACACATACAAATGTATATTTCTGTTATTAGAATTCTTTAGAGAAACTGATAGGATATATATAGATAGATATGTGGAGTGTTAGAAATCCCGATTCTCATTGGATTTTTAGAATAGTGTTTTTAGGTAAATACATACATGTGGCAAAACTATTAAAATCATAGAAATAACACAATACTCTCCGAATCTTTAGTCCAGATTACATAAAATTATAAACAAAAATTTCATTCCCTTCCAGACAGCTAGAAGAAATTAATCTGGATTCTGGGATTAATTGAAAACGTAAGTAAAAATGAAATCAATGGACATTTATCTTTTGAGGGCCACACATAAGCAATCATAGTTTCTTCTTTCTTTTACAAAACCAAGTATCATGAATTAAAGAAGAAAATGATGAAGTGGTATTTAAATATTTCATTTTTATAAAAAATATTTTTTTTTCTGTGAATACATTCCCTTCCTTCCTGACAAACGTTGAGCCCAGATCAGTGGTGCACACAGGTGGAGTGACAGCCTAGAACACAGGAAAGCCTGACATTTGCATACGGCAGGTTGACTCTCTGACTCTTTTATTTAAGCAGCCGATCAGTACGGGATCGGAACCCTTGACTTTGGTGTCATAATACTGTGCTCTAACAACTGAGCTACCCAGCCAGCCCCTAGCAGCTTGACTCTTCCAGGACTTCTGGAAGAAGTTTTGAACTTCTCAAATTAGGAATGAATTAATCTAATTAATATCCCTGCTCGCTTAACATTTCTAATATTTCAGTGAGAAGATACTCTCCCGATGACACTGGTGGAAAAACAGACATGGAGAAGTGATCATTCACATGACACAATGACAGTCAATAAGGACATCAGCCTAACAATGAGACAAACAACCTAATGACCCCTCAGCGTTTCCTAACTTAAAAGAACACCCAGAGAGAAACACAAAATTATAGACAGAAACCAATGACACTAACACACCATTTACTCCTTCACTGCTCATAATTATTCATTTTAAAATGATGAAACTCATTATTTATTGCAAAAAAAGTAAATCTTACAAATGAACATAAACTAAAAAAGCAAAATATCTACTCCTCCTTCATTCTAATCCATCCTGTGACCTTTTTTCAACAGTTTGGAGTATGTTCTTCTAGACCTTTCTGTGGATGTGTGTACATATTTAAACACACCTGCCATGTACATACGAGTCAGCATGGGTTTGTCACTGAACGGTGTGTTACAGACACTTCTCTGTGCACAGAACAGGAAAGGACGCTTGCAGGAGGAAAACCTGACTTCTCATCCTAGCTGTGCCACCTGTGGGAACTGCGGGAACCGGGACAGGTCTGCTAACTCCACTGACCCCTATCTGGAGAAGAGACATAAAAACACCTGCCTTCATCCACCTGACTGATTAGTTGTGATTGCAAATGACACAATGACAATAAGGACATTTTGAGGCACCTGGAGAGAGAGACAATTGTTAAGTCTGCAACTACCTGCCATAAGTCACAAAAGGAAGAGACTGAAAGAGGTAAAATGGTTTGGTGAAAATCAATCAGCACTCATGGAAATCAACTCAAAGAATTTGCTACCTATCATAGGAAAAATGACATAGAATACAAAGTGTGCTGCAACGCATAGGGCTCCAGGCCCGCTGGAAGATGATAATCGCCGTGAACAAATGCTGAGTGCACATGTATGGCACCCACGCACGCACATATGCACACGTGTGGGCACACACATGCATACGCATGCACAGATCATGCACACATGTGGGCACATATGCACACACACCCTGAGGCATCCTCCCTGGGACAGATCAATGCAAAGACATCAAATTATACTATTAACTCCAAGAGGCTCTTCCAGTGTCTGGCCATAGGCCGGCCTTAGTGACTGGGGCAGAAGGGATGCACTCTTAGGGCCACGTGCCGCCCTTCCCCCGGCCCCACAAGCCGGGACCCAGCGTGGGTTCTAGAACCCCAGCTGGTGAAGGCTCCTTGGAAACGGTTGTCAGTGCTTTGTCAGTGCCGTGGTGGCCGCGGCTTCTGCAGCACCTGATTCAGGCACAGAGAGCGGGACGCGGCTGGGCCAGGGGTCAGCCTCACCGTGAGGGGCGCCGGGGGTCCGCCGTGCCCGGACTGCGGCCAGGACCCTCAGGAGCAGCCCCTTTGCCCTCGCCCCGTCTGTGTGTTGGCGACACTTCATCGCCTCTCATCGACTCACCTATCACTTTTCCTACCCTCGTAGCCGTCCCCGGCTGTCCCGACCTGCTGGCTCTATTTCCATCGTGGAATTTGACTTTGGGCTGGAAACTGAGGTAAGTTAGGTTGACTGACCAACCATTGGAGAAACCTCTCCCAACCCTTCACGAGTCCCGTTCCTTTAGTGCTCACCAAATCCAGCCCAAGAATTCAGGGAGCCGTCCGTCCTTCCCAGGAGCTGACTGTACACATTCCTATAAGATGCCTGATGGGTTCTGTACCTGTCAGTGCTGCTGGCTCTGTGCTCCTTCTATGCTTTTCCTGAAAAGTGACTGGGTGGCGTGTGTGTTTGACTTGCTCTCCCCCCACCGGGAAATTGGAAACATAGGTACCCGAAGCACACTTGTTCTCAACAACTAAAAAGTACAGCTTTGCGAACAAAATACTGCTGGGTTTGCTCTTTATGTGAGGGGCAGTCCTCTGGCCTTGACCCCTTCACAGGGTTATTGTCCCTGTGAGTATCTTCATGGTGTGTGTTCCTGCACTTAGTATTTGCCGGTGGATGCTTTCCCAACTTATTTGCATACAAAGTGTAACAGATCTGAGAATAAAGAGGCTGTGAACCTTTCATTTATTAGCTGCAGATGCTTATGAAATTGCAGATTTACGGGAACCTGTATTCTGCTCTTAATGATTCTAGTCTGGGTCTTTCATTTGCAGATGATGCGTGAGGTGATGCCAACCATCAGTGAAGCCGAAGGCTCCCCAGGAGGAAGTGGGAGCCATGCGTCCGGCTCCCCTTCACAGGCAGACGCAGATTCACATATAGAACAGTTGATGGTCTCCATCCTAGAAGAAAGGGACCGACTTCTTGACACTCTTAGAGAGACTCAAGAAACGCTGGCATTAACCCAGGGGAAATTACATGATGTTGGTCATGAAAGAGATTCCTTGCAGAGACAGCTCAAAACTGCACTTCCACAGGAGTTTGCTGCACTTACGAAGGAACTGAATGTATGCAGGGAGGAGCTGCTTGAAAGGGAAGGAGAAATTGCTGAACTGAAAGCAGAAAGGAACAACACCAGGCTGCTTTTAGAACATCTGGAATGCCTTGTCTCTAGGCACGAGAGGTCTCTCAGGATGACCGTGGTGAAGAGACAGGCACAGTCCCCAGCAGGTGTGTCCAGCGAAGTCGAAGTGCTCAAAGCACTGAAGTCGTTGTTTGAGCACCACAAAGCTCTGGATGAAAAGATGAGAGAGAGATTACGAGTAGCACTTGAAAGGTGTGGTTTGTTAGAACAAGAATTAGGTGCCACACACAAAGAGCTAATGGTTCTTAAAGAACAGAATAAGCAGAAAAAAACACTAACAGATGGAGCACTTGACATGAACCATGAACAAGAAAATACCCCAAGCACGAATGGAAAGAGATCTTCTGATGGTTCATTAAACCACGAGGAGGACCTGGCTAAAGCAATAGAGCTCCAGGAAGTCATAGACAAGCAATTGAGGTTGCAGAGCCAAATGAAAGAGCAACTGGCCGCCCTCTCCAGTCACGTGGCAGAGCTGGAGGAAGATCTCTACACGGCCAGGGAAGACTTGATCAAATCTGAGGAGATGAACTTGAAATTGCAAAGGGACATTCGTGAAGCCATGGCCCAAAACGAAAACATGGAAGAGAGAATCAGTCACGTGGCAGAGCTGGAGGAAGATCTCTTCACAGCCAGGGAAGACTTGATCAAATCTGAGGAGATGAACACAAAATTGCAACGGGACATGCGTCAAGCCATGGCCCTAATGGAAGACATGGCTGAGAGAATCAGTCACGTGGCAGAGCTGGAGGAAGATCTCTACACGGCCAGGGAAGACTTGATCAAATCTGAGGAGATGAACACGAAATTGCAACGGGACATTCGAGAAGCCATGGTCCAAAAGGAAGACATGGAAGAGAGAATCACTACTCTTGAAAAATGCTCCCTCGCTGCACAGCGTGAAGCCATGTCTGTGCATGACCTCAATGATAAACTTGAAAACGAAATTGCAAACAAAGATTCTATGCATCGACAGACTGAGGATAAAAACCGCCAGTTACAGGAACGGCTGGAATTAGTGGAGCAAAAGCTGCAGCAGACCATGAGGAAAGCCGAGACACTCCCGGAGGTGGAGGCGGAGCTGGCGCAGAGGGTGGCAGCGCTCTCGAAGGCTGAAGAGAGACAGGGCAACACTGAAGAAAGGTTAAGACAGATGGAGGCGCAGCTGGAGGAAAAGAACCAAGAACTGCAGCGGGCAAGCCAGAGAGAAAAAATGAATGAAGAGCATAATAAATGTTTATCAGACACTGTTGACAAGCTTCTTTCAGAATCTAATGAGAGGCTCCAGCTTCATCTGAAAGAGAGAATGGCTGCTCTAGAAGAAAAGAATTCTCTGTTAGGAGAAGTTGAAAATGCAAAAAAGCAATTGGAATATACACAACATGATAAGGATCAGCTCGTCTTAATCATTGAAGCTTTGAGGGCTGAACTAGACCAAATGAGACTAAGAGGTGCTTCACTTCATCATGGCCGACCCCACTTGGGCAGTGTCCCAGATTTCAGGTGTCCTGTGGCAGACAGTCACACAGATTCCTACAGCACCAGTGCAGTGTTGCGGCGCCCCCAGAAAGGCCGCCTAGCTGCTCTACGGGATGAGCCTTCCAAGGTACAAACTCTTAGTGAAGAGGATTGGGAATGTGCCCAACAGGCTAGTGTCTTAGCAAATGCAGCACAAGCTTTTGAGAGCGATGTCGATGTGTCTGATGGTGAAGATGAGGACGCCATGGACGTGAGAAACTCGACAGGCTCCCAGGACGGTCCCGTGAGCAATCCCAGCAGTAGTAACAGCAGCCAGGACTCGTGCCACAAAGCCCCAAAGAAGAAGGGCATCAAGTCCTCTATCGGCCGCTTGTTTGGCAAGAAAGAAAAGGGCCGACCTGGTCAAGCTGGCAAAGAATCATTACGACACCCTGCTGTTTCAAAGACAGATAATGCATCTCAAGATGCCTTGTCACTGAGCAAATTGGGAGGACAGGCTGAAAAAAGTCGTAAACTTCCAAAAAAGCATGAATTGCTCGATGAAGCCCGAAGACAAGGTTTGCCTTTTGCCCAGTGGGATGGGCCGACTGTAGTTGTGTGGTTGGAGCTCTGGGTGGGGATGCCCGCCTGGTATGTGGCTGCCTGCCGAGCCAACGTGAAGAGCGGGGCCATCATGTCAACCCTGTCGGACAGAGAGATGAAGCGTGAGATCGGCATCAGCAACCCCCTGCATAGGCTGAAGCTGAGGCTGGCCATCCAAGAGATCATGTCTCTTACCAGCCCGTCTGCTCCTCCCACGTCACGAACGACACTCGCATATGGGGACATGAACCACGAGTGGATTGGGAACGAGTGGCTGCCCAGCCTGGGCCTCCCTCAGTACTGCAGCTACTTCATGCAGTGCCTGGTGGACGCCAGGATGCTGGACCACCTGACCAAGAAGGACCTCCGCGGGCAGCTGAAAATGGTCGACGGTTTCCACAGAAACAGTTTCCAGTGTGGAATGATGTGCCTGAGAAGATTAAACTATGACCGAAAAGAACTGGAAAGAAAAAGAGAAGAAAGTCAGCATGAAGTAAAAGATGTGCTTGTTTGGAGCAATGATCGAGTGATTCGCTGGATCCTGTCAATTGGCCTTAAAGCATATGCAAAGAATCTTTTAGGGAGTGGCGTTCACGGTGCCCTTCTGGCCTTAGATGAAACCTTTGACTTCAACGCACTGGCGCTATTGTTACGGATCCCAACGCGGAATACACAGGCTCGTGCTGTCTTACAAAGAGAATTTAACAACCTTTTGCTCATGGGGACTGACAGAAGGTTTGATGAGGACGATGATAAAAGCATTTAGGAGAGCACCTTCATGGAGAAAAAAATTTAGACCAAAGGACATTCATGGCTTAGCTGCTGCATCAGTAGGGACTCTCTCTGAAAACTTGCAGGTTACTTCTTCTATGTCTTCACCCTCCACGCAGCCAAAGAACATGCAGATGGACGGCAGTGTGTCAGGAACACAGAGGTTGGATTCTCCCACAGTCAGGATTTACTCCTGCTAAAGCCTCCTGCTGTTTACCCACACTACTTCTACAGATGATTACGCAGCATTTTGAATCCAGCAAAGACCACATTTTAGAATGCAATGAAATCTTTAATCTCTTAATACTTGTTATATGGACCCTAAGATATTTTATTACAGAGTTTTTAATTAGTGAAAAATTCATGAATACCATCGAGAAAATATTTTAGAATTTAATGCTTCTTATATTTATGTAAACTTATGACTCTTCATTTATATAGTTACTTACTTTTTCTTGTCTATCCATGCTATAAATATCCTTTCATATCAATTCATGTTCTTATACCTAATTTTAGTTTTTCAAATGAATGTACTGTAATGCTTATATGTATAAATCCTATGGACAAATATAGGGCTTTTGTAAATTATACATTTATTGTAATTATTATTGTTTAATTTTTTAATGATAAACCATTACAGAAAAGAAAAAAATAAATAAATAAAATAAAATAAATTTTTTTTAAAGTATTAACTCCAAGAGATGATTCTTGAATGTGAAGACTAAAAAAGCAATTTCAGAAACCAAATGGAAAGATTAAGATTGTGACATAATCTAAACTCAGGAAGGAGATAAGCCAGGACAGGACCTCCTCTTACAGTCATCTTTGGTGGGTTACAGAGCAAAACTTCTGTCTCAAGGGGAGGTGTAAATCTTGTAAGCACAGGGAGTAGGTGGCCAGGGGAGGAGTCCAAACCAGACAGCCGAGGGGACAACTAGAACTGTGTTGTCCACCTCAGGCACCCTTGGCAATATGCAGAACCACAGGGCATGAGCCTTTTCCAACCCACTGCAGTGGCCCATAGAGGAAGGAAGACACGCTCAGATGGCAACGTGTGCAACCTACTAATGCAGCTTCTAAGGTTTTCCTTCTAAGAAAACAGACTCCTGGGTAGAATTAATTCACTAATTAAACTGATATTTATTGAGTACTCTTTATTTATATTTACAAAAACTAATTATTTATGTGATGACTGTCAGAATAGGGAAGTTGAGCCCCACGGAAGCATTTAACTTCAGAGGGAGCTAACCTGGCCAAGGCTTCAGGGAGAGCTTCCCAGAGGAAATAAAGCTAAAGCTGGGATCGTAAGGGTTAGGAGGCGTCAGCAGGGGGAAGACTCTGGGGCGACAGCGGAGGCAAAGGTCCTGAGGTGGCAGAGAGCCAAACACGAATTTTAAAGAGACTTGAAGAACTGTGTAGCTGAAGAATAGAAAGAGAGGGTAGGAACCGAGCACAATGGGATCTGCTGTACACGTTGATTTCCCAGCCAATGAGAATCACACTTCATAACACTGGTAGAAGATTTTGTGGGATTTTAGTAATGGAAAAATATAGCTCTAACCTGCACAATTTGCTAGTATAGCTTTAACCTGTGCAATTTGCTTCTGCAAATGCTTTAACCTGTGCAATTCGCTTCTGCAAATGCTTGCTAATATGGGGAAACATATCTAAAGCCATTTTATGTATAGCAGCTTCTAAGGGGCTGTTGAAATGTAAAGCAGCTTCTAAGGGGCTATTAAGCAGCAGGGGGCCCAAGTACACTAAACATTCCAAGAGGGGCATGCCTACTCCATGGTCCCCCGGACAGGCTGGTTCCTTATCTAAAAGCCTCCTTGCCAGGCACCAAGGATGATATACGATTGAAAGAAGTGCTGTTATCAGGGTTACCAGCCTACTAAATGCCACCTGTAAATCTAAAGGCACCACAGATCTACCGGGGTACAAGCCTGCTAGAGTCTGCCCATAAATCCAAGGGTGCCACTGATAACCGACAACTCATCCTGTCATAAAGATCTCTTCAAGAAAAACTGTATAAAAAGTGCTTGCGTTGTAAACTGGGGGGGGCTTTTCCGAAAGGCAAAGCATCCCAGCATGATGGAAAAATAAAATCCCTCTTGCTGATTGCAGCGGTCCTGTTCTTGTGGTCTTTGTGAGGCGAGCCACTTCGGCATGTAGGATTTGTGCTTGGTACATGGGTCTTACATTTTTGGGGGCTCGTCTGGGATCAGCTCGCTCTCCCTGGGATCAAAGACTAGAGAACGGAGGATCGCTCGAGCTGGTACCGCGGTTGTCTGTCTGACTGTGTCTGTTTCTTTTGTTGTTGGCTGTAAGCTGTCTATTATAATCTGGTTTCGGTGGCTCCAGGATGGAATCACCGGTCTGATTTTAGATTTTCTGAGGCTCCAAAGCGGAGCCATCTGTAGTGGTCAAGCAGTGGGGCAGACGTGCCTGCACGCCGCAGCCACAGGAGTCCTGGAGGACGCTCCAGATTCCTCTGCAGGAGATGAACATGTTCGGCTCCAAGGGAGATCTCTAGGAAAGAGACCCCTCCCGAGTTCTCTGATAATCTGGTTGTGGCGCTCGAGGCAGGGGCGCATCGGTGTTTTGTTTTTTGTCTGTCTGGTTGTGTGTGTGTGGGGACTGACGATTTTCTGGGGCGACATGGGGCAGACTGTCTCAACCCCTTTGAGCCTGACTCTGAAATACTGGAATGACGTGAAGGAAAGAGCTAATGATTTGTCTGTGCCGGTTAGAAAGAATAAATGGGTAACACTTTGTTCTTTGGAGTGGCCAGCTTTCCAGCTCGGATGGCCTGCTGAAGGTCCCTTCTCTCTGCCGTTGATCAAAGCGGTAAAAAGAAAAATTTTCAATTCTGAAAATCTCCTAGGCCATGCATGTTATATCATTGTCTGGGAAGATTTAGTCACGGATCCTCCTCCGTGGGTCCGTCCCTTTGTTCCCTTAACAGGTCCAATGGCTGTGTTTGCTCTCCAAGAAGTAAAAAAGAAACCGGAGGTCCTGCCGTCCACCGGCCCGGACTGGCTTCTTCCTGACCCCCATCTCCCTCCCAATCCTTCTTTCCGATCACAGGCAGCCGGCCGTCCACTCCACCAGAGGAGGACCCACCAGAAAATGAATCCGAGGGAGGGCCTGCTCAGGGGACACGCAGTGAATGAGTGGGCCCTCCAGATGCTCTTCCTATCTCCCCCCTGCGGGCTTACGGCCCCCTGATGAAGAGGGCAACCAGCCCTTACCGTACTGGCCTTTCTCTTCCTCTGATCTTTACAACTGGAAATCTCAGAATCCCCCTTTCTCTGAAAACCCCCAGGGTCTCACTAACCTTGTAGAATCTCTCCTATTTACTCATCAGCCCACCTGGGATGACTGCCAGCAGCTTCTACAGGTCCTGTTCACTACCAAGGAGAGACAACGAATCCTCCTGGAAGCTCAAAAGAATGTGCCAGGAGACGATGGGGGACCTACCCTCCTCCCTGATGTTATAGATGCAGGGTTCCTGTTAATCAGAACAAACTGGGACTTCAACTCGGCAGAAGGTAGGGAGCACCTGAAGGTCTACCGCCAGGCTCTCATGGCAGGTCTCCGAGGGGCAGTAAAACGCCCCACCAATTTGACTAAGGTAAGAGAGATAACTCAGGGGCCCGATGAGTCTCCATCAACATTCCTGGAGAGACTCATGGAGGCATTCCTTCGGTTCACCCCGTATGATCCTGGTAGTGAAGAGCATAAGGCTACAGTGACAGTCGCTTTTATTGACCAGTCTAGTAGGGACATCAGGAAGAAACTGCAGAGACTGGAAGGGTTGCAAGATAAGTCATTAAGAGAATTAGTGCAGGTGGCTGAAAAGGTTTATCATAACAGAGAGTCAGAAGAAGCAAAGGAAATAAAAAGAGAAAAGCGCCAAGAAAAAATTTTCACAAACTTCTGGCCACTGCAGTTAGGGAGACTAGGGAGCCCAATAAAATGGTGCCAGGCAATAAAAAGGAACCCCTGGCGAAGGATCAATGTGTGTACTGTAAGGAGAGAGGACACTGGGTTCGAAACTGCCCCAGGAAAAAGAAAGAGCCTCAAGCCCCCAAAGTCTTGGCCTTGCAGGAAGACAGTGATTGGGGGGATGGGGTTCGGGTCCTCTCCCTGAACCCAGGGTAACTCTCAAAGTGGAGACCCAAAGTGGCTAGGGAAAATGCTAGGAAAGTAACAGCAAATAAAATCCCCCCTAAGTATACTGTATTTAATCAGATTCATTGAAGTCTGGCACTTGCTGTACTGATTACCCAACTTGATATCCTGAGTGAGACCATTTTATTCCTACAAAACAATCTGTAGTGTCTAGGCAGAGACATACTAATTCAGTTAGAGCCTCAAAAGGAGAATCAAACATTGAATTGTGATGTGAATCTTCAGTGTGTTTCAAAAAAAAAAGAAAGAAAGAAAAAGAAAAAAGCTGTTACACAGTATTGTATAAGACAGTGATCCCAAGCTGAAAAATGTAGGCTAGCATTCTGGATCAGCTTTTCATTCACTGATTGTAGGAATGTTCATGTATATCTTGTGTTTGTACACAAAGCATACAAATATCTGTTCTCTGTGTTTCAAGAATAGATGAGATGTTAATACTTTTAGTTAGATGTTAATACTTTTAGTAAAGTATTTAGAAAACTATATTTTATTATTCATATGCATGAACATATATGAGGGATCTCCATCATATAAAAAAGAATTTAGAATGAACCAGATGATGTTCCCTCAGGTTTTTCCATAAATTTAAGAGTGTGATATAAATTATCCATTTACAAAATCAGGATATAGTATATTCACTTTAAAGCTTACATGTAGAACAAAACAACAAAAATAAGATACCTAAGACAAATACAAGCAAGACCTTTATGGAGAACATTATGAATGTCACTGAAGGTCATAAGAGAAGACCTAAATACGTAGAGAGACAATGTTTCCGGAGAGAAAGATTCAATGTTGTAAGTGTGGCAATTTCATCCATCTATAAATTGATCTATAGATTCAAGCAATCCCAAACCAAATCCCACTAATACCTGATAAGCTGATTCTGAAATATGGGCATGAAGGACCCGAAATAACCAATACCCATCTGATGGACAAATGTAGGGAACTTCTTATAAAGGTCTGTGATTAAGTGTATGTGACATTGGTATAGGTATAGGTAAATAAACCAGTGGAACAAAATAGCCAGCCAAGGAATAGACCTATACAAGTATGGACAGAGGTGACATTGCAGATGTGGGAAGGGAAGAAAAGAAAGGATGATTCAATACATGGTGTGGAGGCAAATACTCTTAACCTTTTAGCAGAAAATGTAAAAGAATATTTTACAACACCAAGATAGAGATGGATTTCTTAAACAAAACTAACCAACCACATGAAAAAGGTTGATAAACTTGACTATATGTCATTTAAAAATTTCTGATCCAAAGAAAGTGGGGTGGGGGGAAAGCTATAGTCTTGGAGAAGGCATCTGCAAAACATAATTGAAAGAAAAGACACCCAGACTATGTACAGAACTCCTGAAAGTCAATTAGAAAACAAAACAAAACAAAATACCCCCTAGGAAAAAAATGGGAATAAACAGAAGAAAAGACAAATAGCCAGCAAACATGAATTGGCGCTCAATCACATTGATTGAGTGAGAAAATGCAAACTGAGGCAAAAAGATACTGTAACATACCCATCAGATTAGCAACAAAACCCAGGAGTCTGCTGAAAAGTAGAGCAAAGAAAGGATGCACAAATCCTATGATCCTGTGGTTCTACTCCCTGATACATACCGTAGAGCAGTATTTTTAAAATGGAGTGTGAGGTACTGTTTAGTGGTTGTGGAATAAAATGAGTGGTTTTGGTGCAGTTTTATAAAAGGAATTATTTTCAAAAATAGTTTCAATCAGCAACTTGAATGAATCTCAAAAAACCTTAATGTATGGTCAAAAATGTTAGTCACAGAAGAATATTCTAAGTATGATTTATATTATATAAAATTCAAATATAGCAGGATTATTCATAATAGCCCCAAAGTGGAAATAACCCAAATGTCCATCAACTGGTGAATGTATAAATCAAATGTGCTATGTCCACACAGTGGAATATTATTTAGCAATAAAAGGGAATAAAGCACTGACATGCTACAACATGGATGGACTTGAAAACATTATTCTAAGTGAAAGAAGCAGGTCACAAAGAATCACATAATGTATAATTCCATTTATATGAAATGTCTAAAACAGAGAAATCTACAGAGACAGAAAGTAGATCCGTGTTTTGCTAGGGCTGGGAGAGTTGGAGGAAATGGGATTGACTGCAAATGAGGACAGGTTTCTTTCGGGGGGTGATAAAAATGCACTAAAATTGATTGTGGTGATTTTGCATAACTACCGAAAACCATTGAATTGTATACTTTAAATGGGGGAATTGTATGTATGCAAAAAAGTCAAATGCAGGCAAAACTAGTACATATTTAGGAGGTTTATTAGTCAGGGCTTTTCAGAGAACAGAACCAATAGGATATATATAGAGAGAGAGAGAAAGAGAGAGAAAGATTTTAAGGAATTGGCTCATGCAATTGTGGGGGCTGGAAAGTCCAAAATCTGCTGGGCAGGCTGGCAGGCTGGAGACAAAGGAAACAGTTGCTGTTGCAGTCTTGCATCCAACAGCAGTCTGGAGGCAGAATTCCTTCCTTCTCAGGGATCGCATTCTTTTCTCCTAAGGCTTTCAACAGATCAGATGAGGTCCACCCACATTATGAAAGGTAACCTTCTTTATTCAAAATTACTGATTTAAATATTAATCGCATCTGAAATATACCTCACAGCAACATCTAGACTGGTTTGACCAAACAACTGGGCATCCTAGCCTAGCCAAGTTGATGCATAAAATTAATCATCACAGGAGGTAAAGTTCTAAGCAAAATTAAGAGACCGATTCACACAAAATTCAGTCTAGTGCTTATCTCTGGGGAGTAGAGCAAAGCATTGAGAAGAGAAGGGACACACAGAGGGCCTTAAGCCTCAAAGTTAATGGTCAAGTTCTGTTTCTCAAGGTGGGTGCTGGGTATATGGGCATTCATTTTATTAGTAATATTTAAACTAATATATTAGTTTGTGGATTATATACCATATACATTAGCTTATAAGATATATTCCAGTTTATTAAATATTTTATATTAAATTTTTTCTAAAATCTAGAGTATAAAGGGATAGTAAGTTAGTAATTTATGTCAATAAACAGTTGCAGATATGCAGCCTTAAATAATACCTGGCTTTGTACATGAAATCTATGAAAAGGCATCAAAAGCAATTCATGGTCCAAAAAATATCCCATCTCTGTCTCTAGATATTTATTCAACATCTGCTGTCAACATGGATATTGAGTCTCACGGAGGAGGACTGAGTGCAAACCCATACGGAAGTTACGCACATTGGAAATGCCCATCATGTTAATAGTGGTGTGGTGGGGTAGTGGACTATGAGTGGTTTTTCTTTTTCTTTTTCCCCAATTTTCAACATTTTTTTTTATCCTGTAGTAAAATAAACTTCAGTAAATCATTGAATTTTAGAGCCTTGGCCTAGAAGGACCAATCCAACTCGCCACATCCGTGTTAAAATATCTCTTACAGCATACTTAACTTGTTTTAAGTGTTCCTCCTTGCTCTTCTATTTTTCCCTTCCTACTTCCCTCCCTCCCTCCCTGTCTCCCTCCTTCCCTTCTTTCCTTCCTGCCTTATCTAAAACCTCCAGTATAACACTGAGCAGAAGTGATGCGATCTGACATTCTTGTCTTGTTTCTGATCTTAGGGGCAACACTTTTAGTCTTTCTCCATTAAGTATGATGTTAGCTGCAGGCTTTCTGTAGATGCCCTTTAGCAGGTTAAGGAAGTTTCCGTCTATTCCTACATAGCTGAGATTTTTTGTGAAGAATGCATGTTGGACTTGTAAAAATTTTTTTTTTTTCTGCATCTTTTGAGATGATCATACGGTTTTTCTTTTTCAGTTTGTTAACATGATAAATTGCATTAATTGATTTTTCCAATTTTTTTATTGTGGTAAAATACATAAAATATAAAGTTTACCACTTAACCATTTTTAAGTGTACAGTTCAGTCACCAGTATCCATCTCCATAACTCTTTTCATCTTGTAAAACTGAGACTCTATAACCATTAAAAAATAACTTCCCATTTCCCCTACCACCAGCCCCCAGCAACCACCATTCTACTTTCTGACTCCACAATTTTGACCACTCTAAGTACTTCCTATAAGTGGAATCATACAGTATTACTCTTTTTATGACTGGCTTATGTCATTTAGCACCATGTCCTTAAGGTTAACATGTTGTAGCATATGTCAGAATCTCCTTCCTTTATAAGACTGATTAATATTCAATTGTATGTATATACCACATTTTGCTTATCCTTTCATAAGTCGGTGGACACTTGGGTTGCTTCCATGTTTTAGTTATTGTAGATAATGCTGCTGTAAGCGTGGGCGTACAAATATCTCTTTGAGAACTTGCTTTCATTATATATATATATATACAATGCCAGAAGTGGAATTAATGGATCATATGGTAATTCTATTTTTAATTTTTTGAGGAACTGCCATACAGCTTTCCCACAGCAGCTTTACCGTATTATATTCCCACCAGTGGTGCACCGGGGTTTCAATTTATCTACATCCTCACTGACACTTGTTATTTTCTAGTTTTTGGTAGTGGCCATCCTAATGGATGTGAGGTGGTATTTCATTGTAGTTTTGATTTGCATTTCCCTAATGATTAGTAACGTTGAGAAATTTCTCATGTGCGCATGGCCATTTGCATATCACCTCTGGAGAAATGTCTATTCAAGTCTTTTGCCCGATTTAAAGAAATGATTATATATAAAATGATATAATTTTCCAGCTTTCTCTCTTTCTACTTCCCATCCTACCCTCTGGCCATGATCTACTAATTGTAATTTCTCAAGCGTGCCATGTTGCTTCATTCCTTGATTCTGCAGTTCCATCTACCTGGAATTCCAACCTCTGTCTCCCCTTCTGCCCACTGTTCTTTTCCTAATACATGATACTCATTTTTCAATACTTAGTTCAAAGACATCTCTTTAATGAATTTCCTAACCATCTTCACTTCTTTCCTCATGCTCCTTTTCCCACCATAACACATATAACAATTTACTGTATTTATTCATTCATAGGATATATCTTAATTGCCCATGGATTTCCAGCACCTGTACCTTGCACAGAGTAGACACTGAGTGACTAAAGGAATGAGTGAATACAACTTAAGGGACGCTTCTATTTCTTTTAAATGAGGTACAGGAGTGTGTTTTAAATTTTTATAAATTTGTTTGGAATTTAAAACATTTTTGTAGTATATAGTTCTCGGATGTAGCCAGAGCATAGACAAAACTTTGAAATTGAGACAGTTTAACTTTAGCCCTTCTCGCCTTAGTCGCTGCCCCCATATCCCTTCCCTTTCTAGGACTCAGAGTCCTCAAGCCCACATATCAAAAATTCATAGGACTTGCTTTGTGCTTTGTCATCATGATCCAAATGAGGATTCCATTTAGTCCCCTTGACCAAAGCTTCTTATAGTGCATCTCAGTTTAGGTGCTGAGATTAAGACATCTGATTTAATTAATTCACACATATGTAGGAATGACATAAGATATTGCCTAATATTCTTCTCTCAAGTATTTGCATGTCAAAATTGGCATAATTGCCAATCCAAGTGAAGTTTACATTGTAGGATTTTAGGCTGGACAAAATAAGCAAGTAAAACAATCCAAGAGACTCTCTTTCTGCCAACTCTGGCCCAGCAGGACTATAAGGGGGTCGGGGGTACAGGCCACCTTCTGCCCCTTTTTTCCATGGGAGAAGGATCCAGATTCTCAACACCCAAATAATTGGCATTTAGTAATTTCATAATGTTTGTTGAATGAAAAAATGAGGTAGGCATTTAAATTTTTTTTACATAGGAAGAAATAGGTGTTCAGAGAGGTCAAGTCTCCAAGGTCATGCAGAGAATAAGTGACACAGTGAGATGGAAATTCAGCTCCAATTCCAAGCATCATTGCTCTTTCTAGCATGTCACAGCTGTCCCAAAGGCATTTATTTCCTCCTCTTCTTGGCTGCTGGAGCCACAGACACCTTGAGAAGCTTTTCTGCAAGAAGCCCTCTGCTCACCTCAGAGGTTCTGTCTTGACCACAGCTGCACTAAGGGTGAGAGTCAAAGAGGTTTTGTTGTCCCAGAAAGAAGCCCCTGTGCTGGAACAGTGTGGGGAGGGGATATGAGAGAAAGTGCTTACTTCCAACCTCATGTAGGAACTGTTGGGACCGTCTACTGGCACTGGAGACAAAGGGATGTATGTGCATAACCCTGACTTTCCATTCAACCAATTTTCCACAGAAAGAGTATTATAAGCAATGGATATTTTTTAATATAATTGGATTTTATTTTTTAACTGGGCTTTGCACATTAACTGTCTTGTGACATTGATTGTATGAAGGGAAAAATATCCAATGAATTTCAGGAGAAGTGTATAAGGAAATGCAAACTTTTTCTGCCTTCGTGGTAGCTAAAACATCCTTCATCGTAGCCGTGAATGGCTGGGGTGACTTTCCATTTAAGAGCGCTACTCATTAGTCAGTAGGTGCATTATGAAAAACTGGATCCGTTGCATCACTGTGAAGGACTTCAGACGGCGGTTTGCAAAAGCAGAATAAATTTGGGGGGATTGTACTGTTATGTACACACACACACACACGCACACGCACGCACGCCCATTGGCAGACACGACCACACCTCGCATCTCTGGGGCAAGCCACAGACCTCAGCTAAGCTGAGCCTGGACTAGAGGAACTTTCCGCAGGCCCGGGACAGACAGCCCCACGGCCACGACTGTCTGCGAGCCTGGCTGCAGACGAGTGCCAGCGGCGGCAGGGACGCGGTGCGCACCCGCGTCAGGGCCTGGGCGGTGCAGCGGCGACGCGAGGGTACCGGGAGCTGCCGCGTCGGTGCCGCTGTGCGCGCGCCGCAGCCCCGGCCGCCCCTCGCAGCCCGCTCGCTCCCTCGCGCAGCCCGGCCTGGCGCTCGCCGCAGGACCTCCCCGCCGCCCGCCCCGGCCCGGAACATGGCTGCGCGCCCCGCCGCCACCCTCGCCTGGTCGCTGCTGCTCCTCTCCTCGGCCCTGCTCCGCGGCGGCTGCCGGGCGCGCTTCGCCGCCGAGCCGGACTTGGAGGACGACGAAGAGGAGGCGGTGGCTTTTCCCGAGTCGCCCTTGCAGAGAGCCACGGTGCTGGTGGCCGTCCTCGCCCGCAACGCTGCGCACACGCTGCCTCACTTCCTCGGCTGCCTGGAGCGGCTGGACTACCCCAAGAGCAGGATGGCCATCTGGTGAGCTGGGCAGGGGTCCCGCGCCGCCGCCGCCGCCGCGGGAGGGCACGCGGGCCACCGGGCGCGCACACCCCTCGCTGCCTGCGCTGCTCCGAGCGGGTCGGGCGCTCAGGCTGGGGAAAGACACGCGGGTCTGAGTGCGAATGCGGTGCTCGTGAGGGTGGTGTGCGGCTTGGGGTGGCCTTGTCCCTCCTCTCCCCGCCAGACGGGGCCTGGGGACAGCCCTCATGGGGGCTTTCAACTCCCTCCCTTTCCCTTTTAGTGGAAGCTAAATTCCTGGAATATCTCTGAAGAATGTGGTTAGGGACATTTGGGGCTGTGGCATTCCCAACAGGAAGGAGTCCCTTGCTGGACTAATAGACTGCTTTTTGGTTTCTTGGCTGCTGGCCAGCCCCATAATCCTGTCCAAGCTCCACACACCACAGTGATTATGGTTTAGACCCGCCAAGATAGTGGAAAGTTGCTGCCAAGTGCAATCAGGATTTTGCATGTCATTACCGCACCATTGAACAGTAAGCTTATCTGCAGCTCCCACGCTGCTGCTTTCTCTCTGCTAGGAGCAGGTGGGATAGGAGTGCATTCAGACAGATGGACATGTCTTGTGTTGCAGATGGATTTTGTGGAGTTTGTGTGTAAGGCTTGAAACAGCCAGGGTACTGAAATGTTTTAGGAAATTACAAGTCCCCTTCTGCCTTTATGATCTTTAAGTTTTACTAGGCACGTTGATTTTCATTCTAGAATTTTCACTTTAGCAGGATATGGATTTCTAAAACAATGGATTAAAAATATAATATATATCCTTTTTTATTCAGCCATCACAGTTTGTCTATGTGAATAAACCCAGGAAATCATGTTGAAATTAGCAGCTGAAGCGGCCTACAAGTGGTTCAGCCCCACTGGTCTAGTTCATTGGCAGTTGAGTGGACCCTCATCACTGTGTTCTGCTGACCTTTGGGTAGAAAGCTGCTAGGATTTGACTCGTGTTTCCCAAATACTGGCTCAGGGACTAGTACATCTCAACACCTGGAGCATTTGTTAGAAACGTAGATTCCTTGGCCTCAGAAGCAGCCTCATTCAGTCAGATGGTCCACGGGAGGGGCCTGGGAATCTGTATCTGGAGCACACACACGTGTGACTTGGGTGCACCTCTTGGTTTGTGAACTACGGGAGATGAGCCCCCACCTGGCCCAGTCAGGACTAGGGGACTTTTACACAATGACCGAAAGTACAGAACATGGGATTTTCAGAGTTTGGAAAGTTGACATGCTGTGAAATCTCCTAACTCCAGATTCCAGATGCTTAAGTCATCAAAAAGGCCAAGGGGTTTTCTTGTTAAGAGAAGTAGTACAGGATCACACAGGAGAAGACACACCAGGCATGCATCATCTGTGTTTTTTATTAAGTCAAACACATATGTTCTCCCTCCATCCAAAAATGACTATTGAAAAAAAAAAAATTAAAAGCAGTGTCCTAAACTCTTTGCCTACTGTATGAAGCTCCTTGCACTGGGGCTCAGTATAAAATGGTACTCCCTCAAACTCTTCTTTTCTCAATGTATCTTGCCTAATGAGTTCATTAAGTATTTAGCTTTATAGAAGAAAAAGTATGTATTGATGAACGTCTTTTAATAGAGTGGAGGGAAATCACACCAGTGCATTTCCTTTAACTGAATAATATTCATTTGAGCCACTTCAGTCCCCATGTTCCCTAATCTTGGTTCCTTTGTTGCTTGTATTTAATTTTCTGGCCTTTGATTTTCTCTTTGTCATTCCATTAAAAACTCCTTCCCTCATTTGTGATACTGTAAACAGTCTATTAAATTAGTCTGTTTTTAACAGCTTGTGGCTCAGCCTTAATTACATGATATCACAAAGTCCCGAAGCCTAGTGTCTTCACTAGTAATGAACTCAAAATATAATTTTTGGGAAATTCACACAGTTCTATTCTGCTGTACAAAAGATTGTTCTGAATTTGTTGCTGCTGTACAAAGAAATGTTTTAAGAAGTTGATATAGTAGCGTTATTACAATTGCATGTAAAGCAACCACCTGTGGGGAAGATCACAACTCAGTTGCTAAATCTTGTACTGTTCCACATTGTATTTTCTTGTGTTCTTTTGTGACAGGGCCATCAAAAACTCCATAGCAAAGGCTCTCGAGTTTATGCATCCATTTTCTTTTTTAAATACTTTTTCCTTTTCAGAAATGTGATCTGCATTTTAGCATGTCCCACCAAGAAGACTATAATTACCTGGGATGAAGGTGAGCCTGGTGCATGGAAGGGGCTGTCCCTAAGACGAGTCGCCTCTAGCTTAAAGCAGCTTCTTCCATTTTTCCCCCGGTGTGCAAAATCATCGTTTTGTTATTTGTGTTGTCTTGCGAAAGGACTGGGAAGCATTCCTCATGACGGATCACTTTGAACAAGTCACTTATTCTCTCCGGGCCACAGTTTCTTCTCTTGTAGCATAAGGGAAATGTGTAGAATTGTGGTTCTCAAATGAAGCTGCTTATTAGAATCTTTGATAAGGTCTTTAAAAATACTGGGCCCAATACCAGACCAATTATCTGAATCTCTGGGATAGATCCAGGGCAACTGACATATTTTCAAAACCTCCCAAGGGGTGGTAATGTGCAATTAGGCTTGAAACCCTGTGGACAAGATGTTCTCTGGGGTCCCTTCCCGATCTGACATTATTCCCTTCCTCACACAAGTGACATATCTGAAGAATTTTCAAGAATCATAACTCTGCATAATAGATGGTTTCTGGACCCTCAGCCCAACTTTAGATCTTTTTGGGGTGGCCTGAAAAATCTAATTTTCCTAGGAAGCTCAGGTATTTCATCCTGTTGTATACTGTACACAAAGTTGTTTGTTAATACTTCCTTTGGAAGGCATGAGCTCCGTGATGACTGAACTGCCAACGAACATGGCAACGTGAAGTCTAGCCTTGCTGGGGCATATACTGGAACTTCTTATGAAAGGGCTGTGGGTACCAGGTGTAGGAGTAGCATCGGCCAGGACTTCTTTGCTTTGGTACACAGATGGCTGCCCCTTGGTTAAGGGAGCTGTGTATGTCAGGGCTTCTAAGCTCATCTAGCTGGGCTCTGGCCAGCTCAGTATTCCTTCCTGCAGTATGTGTTTTGGTGTGTTGCCCGGCTTTGCTTTCAGGTTTTCTTTTTCATGCTGGTGCAGGGGCTCTAATCATCTCTGGGCATTGAATTTCTGATGTTACTTTTAATGGCTTTGGAGTTTAGCTTCTTTTGTTTCTAGATTTGCATAAACAGTGCTGCCTTTGTCCTGCGGTCTTGACACAGCTTCAAAGCTTTGACTGGGCATCAAAGACACACTGGATCCTCATTTCTTAGGCATTAGGTTGCAGCAGAGCCAGTAGGTGACTGAAGGTTACAGCCCCACTTTGGGACCAGTTTTCTTTCCTCTCAGTCAAAGAAGATTAGATTAGATTCTGCCAAGTCCTCTTTGATAACAGTCCTGAATCTTAACAACTTTTCATAAGTAGTAAATCGTAGTGAACTAAAGGGGAACTGCTGGTCTTTGTCTGAAGAGGAAAGGACAGTAACTCACTAATATATGCCAAAGTCTCCCCACCCTGTGAGAGGCAGGTGATTGAGTCTCTCTGGGAAGCATGGAAGCTCCAGGCCCGTTGGCCAGACCTTGCTACTGATGTTGGCTTTGCAAGGGCCAAACCCTCATTTTCCAGTGCATCTTATCAAAATAAAGGCAGTAATTGAACTTTCAGTTATCTGTGCATGGAGCATCTGTATTTTGGATATACAGAGGCCAGTTTTGATAACAGGCAGTTTGGTCCAATCATCCAGTGCACCCTTGAGCTATGTCTCTGTCTTTATGCTGTCTTTGTGTGTGTTTAGATAACGGTGCTTAATTTTTATCTCAACTCAGAAAAAAAGCTGAAAAGTATTCATCAACATTCCATACAGGGCATGCCACCAGCATCAATTATATCTGCTTTCTTAACTGCTTGGTATTTTGCATTGTCTATGCCATGCACAGCTGTATTTTCAGATATTCTTGAATTCTTTGCCTTGCCTTGGTCTCCTTATCTGTGCAATGAGTGTTGGATAGGCTGATCTTCAACAAAGTTCCTAGTAGGTATTTGTAGTTCCACCACTGATACCACAAAAAATGAAACTCACTCTGTTACCACCTCACTTAAGATGGTGTTTTGGCTTTTTTCTTTATTTGTACTTAGTTTTGACTTCTTTCAATACTTTTGACTTATCTGTGTCTCACATCCTTGGTGATTAGACTGATGATGCATGTCTACATAAAATTAAAAATAATTTTTTTGCCCTGTAACCTGCATGAAAATGCTTTTCTGAACAACAGCAGCAAAATGAAGAGCTGTGATGAGAAGAAAAAAATCCAGAGAATTATGTCAGGAGAGATAGTTCCAGATCTGAAAACTGGGAAAATCATTGCAGTTGACACTAGGGATGGAGTATTTGCAGCATTTGTGTATATATTGCAGGTGACTGGTTACATTTGACTCTTCTCATGCATGAAAATAAATGCAAGTCCTCCTTAGAAGTTCCCCCCAACTTTTTTTTTTTTTTTTTGGAAAAGGCAACAATAGGAGTTTCACATTTGCTGTTGTGAAGAGAAAAAATTTACATGTTTGTTCTTTGCAAAAGCTGCTTCCTTGATTGCAGGCAGGTGCATTCTACTCAGTATACTATTTGAGAAAAGTGGCTTGCTTGCACGCTTTGGGGGTTAGGAGAATCTGGCAGTCGGAAGTCAAGTTGCACCAGGCTAATGGATTATTACACTGAAGTGATAGCTACTCCCTGTGGAAAGGCTGTATTTCACAGTGGTGTCACTATATCATAGAGATGCTAAAAACTGGTCCATAGCTGACGCCGTCAGAGGCTAGAAGTGTGAGTGCTGTGAAAAGTCCTTGTAAAATGAAGGTGGGCGGGCCATGGCCTTCCTTGCTGATGCTTTAGTGTGGGAGGGGAGGAAAAGTCAGGGGAAGTGGAGATATGAGAGACTGGGAATCATTTGTCTCCTGATTTTGAATTTATATTTTACAGAAAGATAAAATCAAGAAGAAAAAAATTTCTTTTTCAAAGAGTTTTCCCACTGCTGACTCTTTGACTTACATTTCTGGGGCTCAGTTTCTAAAATCTAATTCTTCCCTTTCTGAGTTTTAACCAATAAACAAAAAAGCAAATCTTCTGCTGGATCATTGAGAAAGCACTGCTCTTTGGCTGCCTCCCTCAGGCCTCTCTGATCTTGGCTACCCAGCCGGTGCTCTCCAGCTGGAAGCTGGCTGCCTCCTTTCCCCCAAATCTAGTCCCAGCTGTTCTGTGTCTGAAGGGAGACTCTTCTAGGGCCTTGGGAACACCGGGGCTCAGGCATGGTAGCCTAGAATGCCCTAATGAATTTTTACTCTGATGTCATAGCACATGTGATTTAGTGGGCTGAGGGTGAAACCATTTCTGCTCTGAAATAAAATGGATTTTGAAGCTTTTCCCTCTCTTCCATGTAATCGAGTGCCTGAGTGTTGCTTCCCATCATCTGTGTATCAGTTGTCACATTTTAGGTAACAAATTGCCTTGGCATTCTGTAGCTTTGAGCTAGAAAGTAAATAATTCCCCTGAAATGAACACTTTATCATTTTGATGTCAAAAGAGCATAGAATAAATAAATCTTAGTAGTCTCTGTTTTACCTTCTGAAATCATTTCTTTTTAGTGAATTTTTTGAGTTCTCATTCTAATTAAATCTCACTCCTGCTTTTACTACATCATAGATTTGGTTCCATATTCTCTTTTCCAGTTATTTCCTTTTTGTGTTTCAAGGAGATAACTTTCCAAGTTAGACTTGATTAATTTATTGATGGATTGATCTATTTATTTATCCATATAATTAGTTTTCGTGGTTGCAGTAGAAATTCAGCTGTCTTTTCTGAAATAATTGAGAGAAGTTCTTCTTACTTTCACCTTGTAAAATATGATTATGACTTTAAGAAAATCCAGACAGATAATTCTTGTTTTCAGCAATTAAAAAAAAATTGCCTGCTTTGTCCTTCCCTGAGAAGACAAAGGTTACACATGGCTACAGTGTGTAGTTAATTTCACCGTGGGTGGTAAAATAACACACTATTCTTTCCAGACCCCTAAACAATCAACAGTTAACAAGTGAGATCATTTTTGGTAGAAGAATCGCATATGTCATTGTCTCAAAAGAGACATGGGCTGCAGATTCTGTCTGGGGACCTGCTTCCAAATACTTGTTCAGACTCCTCCCAGCTTTGTGTGAACTTGGCATTCATCCCACTTTGACATTTCAAAGAGGCTGAGTGCTGCACATTCACAACTAAATACATAGTAAAGAAAACCCAGTAACCTGTTGTTAAATACAAAGCGGAAGGGACAACAATAGTCATTTTACGTTTCTTTGCATTTATTCTGACAGTCCATTTTGGGCTGCTGTAACAGAATACCACAGATTGAGTAATTTATAATAAAAAAATTTATTTGACTTACGGTTCTGGAGACTGGGAAGTTCAAGATCGAAGGCCTGTTTGCTGCACCATCCCATGGCAGAAGGACAGACAGGACAAGAGAGAGTGCAAGAGGGGGCCAAATTAGACCTTTTATAAGGAGCCTACTCTTGCCATAATAGCAGTAATCCATTCATGAAGGCAGAGCTTTTGTGGCCTCGTCACCTCTTAAAGGTCCCATCTTTCAACACCTCTGCATTGGGGATCAAATTTCCAACACATGAACTTTTGGGGACACCTTCAAACCATATCAGTCACTAAAAAGAAATTCAAACTTTTTTTTCAGGCTCCTTAGAAAAGTAGAAAGCTTTGATTATTTCTTAAAAGTCCTTTAAATGTTGAAGTTATATGTGAAAAGATGAAGCTGCATGGATGTTTTCTCACCTTACCTCAAAGCCCTGCTTTTTAAAAATAGTAAACTGTAATCAGCAGTATGGTAACCAGCCTCTGCGATGTTCCCCAATGATGGCTGCCTTCCAGTATTCACTCCCTCTGTAACCTCCTCTCATGTTGAATCATGTGACTTCATAGAACAGGTAGATGTGAGAGCATGTGATTTCCAAGGTAAGATCATAAAAGGCATAGCAGTTTCTGCCATAGTCTCATGAATTGCTTGCTCAGTGGATGCCAGACCCCATGCCCATGAGGACTTTCAAGCAGTCCCAAGGAGAGGCCCACGTGCAGAGGAACTAAGGCCTGCAACCCACAGCCAGCATCACATCTAAGTACCACCTCATGAGAGACTCCAAGTGAGAACGCCGTAAATGCCTGACCCACACAATCTAAGAACATAATGAACGTGACTATTTGAGGTGCTGGAGGTGCAGACATAGACCCTGCTGTTATGGAGATTGTGGTGTAGTGGGGGAGAGAGGTGATAAACAAGTCATTGAACAAACAAGATGATTTTAAAAGATATCTGCTAAGGAGAAGGTAAAGCAGTGTGATGGGGTAGAGCTTTGATAGGTAAGGGAGTCAGAGAAGACTTTTTGAGAAGGTGATGTATGAGCCAAGGCCTCAGGAATGAGAAGGATCCACCTTGCCAAGGTGGTAGGGAGTGTGGAGTGGAGGAAGCCAGGGAAAGTGTTCACTTGATGGAAGAAAACAAAGAAGGTTGGAATGGCTACGTCTGTTTCAGACCTACATCAGATTTGCCTTCAGAATAGCATGCTGTTCTTCTTTGAGCTGCTTCTTGGGAGAAATATGGTCAGTTTTCAATATCCTGAACAAGAGTATAATATGTTTTTATTTTTTTATTGTCAATTCATTTAACTATACAATTTAACATCCACCAGGGAAATAATTTATGCTGTTAACCTTTGCCAGCAAATTCCCTACTTGAACATCCTGGGCATCCTGATTTCACAGTGGAATGTTCTTAGGACTTTTGGGGGGCTGCTCTGTTGTCAGTGCCATTACTAATAGGACTTGGGGGGACAGTACTAATGAAAAATTAAAGTGCTTTATTTGAAAATAACAAACTAAAATTAAACAAAACATACTCCCTCAACAATAAATGAAGACATTCTGCACAGCCATACAGTGAGTCTAAAAGCCAGGGGATGGCTAGATGTGCTCATTTATCTCTTACTTAAAACACCGGGTAGGAGTGTTGAAAGGACCTGCTAAACTTACAGCATGCATCATTGGATTTTAGGTGAATTATTTGCTGTTCTTCTGTGTTTCCATTTGTTTTCATTAGGCGTAGAATAAAAATTTGCAAAAATGTAGAGCAGTGTTTTGGATCCTGCTCTGCATCTTTTCACAGAAATCATTAGAACACTGTCTACTTTTGATGTCCTATATCCTAGGTTGACATCACAGCACATCTCATCTTGATTAAAATTTCTCCGATTGGCTCTGGGTTAAGCAGAGCAATTTGTTGTGGGTTTGCTTCAGTTTGTGGTTAAATTCTGAGTCTCAACTACAGGGTATTATACCTGTTAAAAACTTGTTTTCTATCAGTTTCAATTGTTTGAGACTTTAATTTCCTTATCATTTAAAACAGGAGTGAGATCACCAAAAGTAAAGAATGTGAATTAAAAATAATCTGCTTTAGTTAAGTATTTATTTTCTATTTAATCTCCTAGTTCATCAATTAATAAACAGAGAACATTGTCAGGCCCCAGCACAGGCAAAGAATACTGATTACTGATTTAAAAGGAAAACCCTGTAAATCAATATTCGAGTTATGTTTCCTTCGTAAACCCATTAGCTCTATCCTGGGGAAAAGTGTCAATGAGTAATTATTTCAGACCAGTGAGCTCATAGCTGTCTGCTTGGCAAAACTCGGCTCTGGTTTCTTCATGAAAAATAAGATAACTGCCAGGATTTTTTTCTGTCTCATACCTGAGTCCTCACAAGTGCTGCTTTTCACCCCATAAGCTGTAGGTATGCTTTAGGTCAATGGCATTTCCTCTGCCTCCCACATAGTGCGACCAAGAAGTGAGTTGATATTGAGAAGCCAAAAATCCGAATAGGAAACAATGACTCATTTATTTTAGAAAGGAAAGGCACACATATAGGGGCCGTGAGAAAGGACCTCAGCTGTTCAAATTTGAGTCTAATCTCTGACAAAATAATAATTTTAATCTGGCTTGCTTTAAGCAGATGTATGGTTCCACATCTCACGGACTCTGTTTTATAAAAGGCTGCCCCTGCTCCCCTGCATTTGGCATTCTTGCTGCTTGCTACTGGTAGAAAATATTTGTTCCTTCTCAATTTATCCTGATCTCTGCTGTCTGGAGAATCTTCTAGCATATTAATTTATGACTTTGGGAGATCGCATGTTCATTTCTGTTGGGGCCTCTGTGCCAAATTTGGCTCTAAAATATCTCATGCCTTTTCACTTAGGTATTTTGCACAGTATTACTGTTTATATCTTATTAAATATTTAGATTTTCAAGGTAAAGTGCAAAATGTATATGGTCTGAAAAAGATTTAGTGTTCCTTGACTTTATTAGCAATGAAAAAGTTTCTTATGAATGAAATCATTGTTCAGATTTGCTTTCCATTTTGTTTACTTTGTTTCTGAAGATATTTTGAAACCCTGATATCTGGGAATGGAATTCTTTATATGCTTCCTAGGGAAGGAAGTATAACACACCAGTTAGAATAATTACCACTAGAAAAGAAGTACTCTTCCTCATCCTATAATACTATAGGGCAACAAATCACTCACCCCACCAGTCCAAATACAGTGGGATGGGAAGAGGAATGTTCCAGCTGTGTGAGTTAACCCTCTCAGATATAATTTTCAAAGGTAATTTTGTTAATATATATGATAATTTAGGTAATGATATTCTTAGAGAATAAGTTTTAATTAATGTATAATTGTGTCTGCTTAATGTCTTTATTGTTGTATGTGAATTATTCTTCTAAACAGTGTGTTAGAAGAATTTATTATTTATAAATTATAAATACCTGCAATTTTTACCTTTCATTTAATAATGAGAGCTAAGTTATTGAACATTTACTATGTACCAAGCATTATAATAACAGTTTCCATGAATTAACTCATTCAGAGTTCACAACCCCAGGAAACATATATTATTAGTAGTAGCCTCATCTGACAAAGAGGAAACTGAAGCTCAGACAAATTAAGACTTTTCCAGTGCCACATGCTTAGGGCAGATCGGTGAACTGACCCAGGCCTTGAGGCAGGTTAATTGTGAAGCTAATGAAGCTTGAACTTCAGTCCCCCCCCCGGGGGGGGGCATCGTAATGTATCCACATTTATTTTGGTCAAATCTGAAAAAGGAAATATTTTATAAGCAATCAGCTAAGACCACTTAACCAACTTCTCCTCCATCACACTTCTTGTCTGGGGTGGTATTGGAGTGGCCGTGGGCATATCTGTGATCTGGTTATGGGAGATTGACTTGGGGATGCATTTAGTTTGGAGTTGGTGGAATAATGTGGTTCACAGCTACTTTCACATATACTTTATTACTCTTTTGGTCCACTTGACATACAGGTGAAGGACCACCAGCTCTGTTGTATGGCTGGTATCAGAGGTAAGAATAGAGAAACAGCAATTGAATCTTGTCTCTGGAAAATATTTCCAATCATTAGACAGGAAAATCTTAAGTGAATTGTTTAGTTCTCATTAAGTCCTGGCCAAATCAAAACTGCTATCAGAAACATACTCCATAATGTAGTGAATACAACTGAATATAATTATAAATGTGCCAGACATATTTTTTTTTTCCCTCCTATAGGAATCACATGAAACAGAAGACACCAGAAATGCTGTGTTTGAAGAGCACAGGCTGTGGCAGTACCATAGAAAGCATGCATGTTTTCTACATTGCAGCACCTCCTGCTGTGTTCTAGCAGATCTCATGCATCTTGGCCTGAGAGAGTCTGGCAGTTCCATTTGAGACAGCACACAAAACTGTTACCAGCACAGCAAAATGACTTGAAAGTTTTCTAAACTGTTATTAATAAAAAGCAAATTTCAATCAACTTTGATTGAGGAAAGGCCAAATTATATTTCTAGTCTCTCTATATGAAAAGATATAAATATTCTGTAAAGAGTTTGAGAATATGTAAATAAAAATGTTAAGAAAGTAGATTTATAGAAATATGTCAGACAGTTAGTTATTAAAATATTTTTCTGGGTTTTGGACGTTTGTGGCATTTCTCAGCTTCAAAACTTTTGTTATAACTTATTTTTCACTTGAAATATTCACTTTATACATTTTTATATAAATATTTTAAAAACCCATTTTTTAGATTTAATTTTACATTTGGAATTAGGTATCCCTTTCCTTAAAATGGGTTCCTCCAGGTTATATGGTATGTTAAAAATTTGTGGAAAAATGGAATTAAAATATAATATGAATCTTTCCATGAACTTTTTGAAGTACCCTCGTATAAGCTTCAAGCTCCACAGGAGCTAGATTCAACCCTGCCCAGGTCCTTAGATGTAAAACTCAGCACCTGTCCTCTGTTGCACCACAATGCCACTTGAGTGGTAGAAATACTCCTTTTAAATCCTTGTCTTTACTTTTCATTGCCTCACAAACCAGCTGTTCTTTCCATTAAAGTTCCGTATTAGTGCTTTCTGAATTAATGACGGTTAGCCTTATTTAACACTGAAATCTCACTGCTGAAAAAAGTAGAATCCCCAAATTTGTAGTTATAAATAGTATTTTAACACCCACACTAATTTCCCACAATAAAACTTTCTGCAAACATTTCAAATGGCTGCTTTTGCCACACTGAATTGGGCACTTCTTAGCACAAGAAGTCCCACTCCAGGCTTGCTGTATAATTCCCTACTGGATCTTTGGTGTAGTTCAGTGACGTAAAAATTTTAGTGATGGATTATTTACAATCAAAGTGGAAATATCTAAATTATTTTGATGCTGAAATAAATTTAATAATCGAGGGTCCTTTCGTGCATAAAAACTCATTTTGCCACATTTTATTAACTGTGCACCACCTCTGAAACCACTATGTGACTATAAATAAAGCCACCCATGACAATTTGAGCCATGGAGTGAGAATTCATTTTTATGGTATCACCTTTGACATTTTAAGTTCTTTAGCATTCAGTAAAGTTAATAGTGACTGTCAATAAATTATAATGAGTTAGAATTTCTAATACATTTGAATATCAACACATCTATGGCATCCCCAGCTGGGAAATCAGATCTCTTCACAGTTTCACATACATGGCTTTTGATTTAATTTGCCAAATCCTGTACACTGCTCAGGAGGTTGTGCTGTGAACTCCCTGTCTTGTCATCTGCCGCTAAATCATCACCTCTCCTTCACGTCAGCCTTAGTTCCTTCTGCAGCTTCTGTCCTGCTTTCAATAGAATGACTTCATGGCAGAGGGCCAGGGATCTGCTGTGTGGGACCTCACAGCTAAGAATGTTCCACAGGTACCAAAGCAGGGCAAGTGAGGCACAATAGCTGCATTTCACCAAGTTAGAAGTCATGCAGGGCTGACCCCGTGGCGCACTCGGGAGAGTGCAGCGCTGGGAGCGCAGCAGCGCTCCTGCCGCGGGTTCGGATCCTATGTAGGGATGGCCGGTTCGCTCACTGGCTGAGTGCGGTCACAAAAATGGACAAAAAAAAAAAAAAAAAAAAGGCATGCAAACACGTGTAGTCATTCTTTATATATTCGTTTACTAAAGATATCACGAATCTTTCTAATGGCAGGAATTGGACTCACAGAAAGTGAGTAAAATACTGCCTCTCTCTGCCCTTTGGAAACCCAGCATCGCAAAAGAAGCATAGTGCGTGCGGGAACAAGGCCCTGTTCTGAGAGCCTGGAAGGGCATTAAGACGAGGTTGGCGGGCTGAGCCCGTGGCGCACTCGCGAGAGTGCAGCGCTGGGAGCGCGGAGACGCTCCCGCCGTGGGTTCGGATCCTATATAGGACTGGCCGGTGCACTCACTGGCTGAGTGCCGGTCACGAAAAAGACAAAAAAAAAAAAAAAAAAAAAAGACGAGTTTGGCAAATCAGTGAGAGCTTCCACTGTAACCGCCACAGTAATGGCCATACCAAAAATGGCCGCAGGATTAGATGTGTATTTGCCTTACATTTACATGGGATTTCCCTCTGACACAAACCTTCAGCTCTCTGCCTTCTGCAATCTGATCTTGTCCTCTTTAAGACCTGCTCGATCCTTCTACTTGCTACCAAAGTCCCCTTTGGTCTTTAATTCCAAATTGAAGTCTGTACCAATTGCAAATATCTTAGATTCCTTGCTCCCTTGTCGTTTTGTTTACCACCTAGAAAAAGCCCAGTCCCAGGTCAGTCCTCCCGCAGCCCCTGCTCTGAGTACTGTTCATCCCCTACCCGTGCTCAGGCTAATTTCCCACACAAGGTGAACTGTCCACTCTCAAGTGGGCCTGAAGCTGCCCAGTGATCCTTCTGCTTCCTTAGTCAGCTCTTGCTCTTCACAAGTGTCATCACTTCCACTGACATTTTTAATAGATCACCTTGCTTCTAAATTCATCAATAAAATGGAAGCCAGCCGATGAAAATGATCTGTTTCCTTGCCTCCTTTAATCCTGTTGTGATGGAAGAGAGATTTCATCCTGTCTAAAGGAAACTTCTCAGTTTTAACTCCAGCTCCCATCCTCTTCCTTGACTCTGTCCTCCCGCCAGCCTTTGTCTCATCTTCTTCCCTGTACTTTTGCATTAACTCAGCAGATGTTTATTTATCACTTGTGATGTGTTAGACCTCGGGACGGGACGTGAAGGGGAATGAGACACAGTACCAGCCCTCGAGGACTTGGAGTCAAGTTTCTTGAGAGAATGGTCTACTTTCGCCTCTTTTGCATTCTCGCGTGCATTCATTGCTCAGCTGGTTTCCATAATCTAGTTTCCACACTCTGCACTCCACTGAAAGTTTCCTTGCCAAGATCGCCAGCAATCACGGTCACTAAATCCATTGGCACTTTGACAACTTCTCTTCAGTGATCTTTCCTGCTGCGTTTAATCAGATGGACCACACTTCCCTTTTTTACAGCAGTGTCTTCCCTCAGACCCACGCTTCCACTCTCCTAATTTTCTTCTGAACTGGTTGTCTTTTTTGAGGCTTACTTCTTTCTCATTGCATGGTTCTTAAAAACAGTGCTCTCCAGGGATCTAGATTTGTCCTTTTTTCATGGGACAGCATCACCTTAAGTGGTTTCATCTCTTCCTGTAGCTTCAGTTTCTAAATGTATGCTGATGACCCTCAATTCTTTATTCTATCCCTGATTATTTCTCCTGAGCTCAAGACCTAGCAGCCTCCTGGCTTCTTCATATGGATGGTCCATAGATTCCTCTAATTTATGTCTCAATCTGAACTCACCACCTGTATTAGTTCATTTCTTTTGCTTATAACAAAATACCCAGAACTGGGTAATTTGCAAAGAAAACGAAATTTAGTGCTCACAGTTTTGGAGGCTGGGAAGTCCAAAGTTTAGGGAACACATCTGATGAAGGCCTTGTTGGTGGTGACAGTGATGCAGGGGTCTCACACGGCAGAATGGCAGAGGAAAGAGAGAGACTCTCATGTGCTCTCCTTTTAAAGCCCTCAGAACCATGCCATGACCATGATCATTAATCCATTCACTACAGCATAGTCCTCTCAATCTAATCACCTCTTCAGGGCCCCAGCTTTCAATTACCATAGTAAGATTTTCCACTGTAAACAGTTGCAGTGGGGATTAAGCTTCAGTCTACAGCACTGCCTTCTGATTCCTTTGCTCAACCAGCTCTATCTCCCATGTTCCCACCAGCGTGTACCCATTTGCCCAAAACAGAAACATGGACTCTCCCCCACCATCAATAACAAATTATTTGTCAATTCTGTCAGTTCTTCTTACTTAATCCTCTAAAGTTTTTTCAGTTTCCCTATCCTCTCTGTCACTTCCTCAGTTCAAATCACCATCATCTCCCATCTCTTAATGGTGTGTTCTGCCCTCAGTTTTACCCACCAATCTATCCATTATCCACAGTACAAGCCACATGAACTTTCTTAGATGAAATCTGGCCATGCTACTTGCAAACCTTCAGTAGCCTTTCAGGGTAAAGTCCATGTACCTTGCAATGGCATGCAAGGCCCTTCAAGATGTAGGGATTCTGCTGGTTTCTCATGCCTAGTCCTTCCCCACTTCTCCCTTGTGCCTTGTGCTGTGATCATATAGAACTGCCTTCCAGGGGATCACAGCTCCTTCTGGCCTCTGGGCCTTTGTAAATGCTCTTTGCTAGATCCCAATTGCCCCTCTCCACTATTAATTTGCCTATTTTTCAAAGCTTGTAATAGACTCTACCTTCTTTCAGAAGGTTCTTCCAGGCACTGAAATCTGGGCCAAGACCTCTTTTGTGTGCTCTCATGCATCTCCCATGACATTCTTGTAACCTTTTTTAATGGTCTGTTCATGCCTTTGTATCTGCCCTCTAGGCTCAGCTTCTTAAGGCCAGGACCTGTCTTCTTATATCCCCAGATTTTAGCACTGAGGCACTTAGAAGGAAGGTTCTCCATAAAGATTTGGAAAAGGGTAAATAAGTTATTTTAATAGATTCTCACATCATTACCCACTTTATTTATCTGTTCATTTTACGATAAAACTGAGGTCCCAAAGATGACTAATGGTTTTCTCACAGTTTTTCAATGGTCTGATTACAAAGATAGGCTCAAAACTGAGATCTTATACCTTTTTCCAGAAGCAGGAAAGTTGGAATTTTCTCCTGTGGGACTCTTTTTCTTTTTGAACTCATTTCATGATGGCGACAGAGTGCATTTTAAAGTGCACAGTGAGAATAAATTTCAAGTTTATTAGAATTTCCACATCCACACTGAAAATACACAGTTTCTTTATCATGGTACTAAGTTCAATAAAAGCAAACTGTGATTCATTGTTTAAAGAGTCACTCACACTCATTATGAAAATTAGATTCAATATTTTTTTTCTCTCTCTTAAAAGGAAGGATTTGGAAATGCGACCCATCATCATGTTTTCATGTGGTTTAGAAGAAAGCATTTTTCTCCTCCAGGAATCCTAGATGCTGTAGGACACCACACACGTGGTTGGACTTAAATTTAGTGACTATCAAAATCTCTGATTAAGTAGTTTCTTTATTGTGTTTGTATCAGCCATATAGCATTTTACAATAAATATTTATAAATATATTTGCACGAAAAATGCTTATAAGGATAATGGGTTAAAAAATCATTTGCACTCACCATCCTAAAGAAGGAGGCAGAGAAATACCGTAGGACTGTGGACACACAATGGGCTAGACCTAGGAGAGATTTGGGGGAACCTCTACTCTCTTTCTTTTGTTTGCTATTCTATTTTTTTTTCTTCTTTTTGTAGAAGAGGAGTCTGAGAAATCCATCTTCAGCAGGCGTGAGGAAGGACAGATAAATATCATTTTTTTCCCTGTCCTTTTCCTTCTCTTCTTTTCTTCTATTCTCATTGGAGATTACAGAATTATGAATTATAATATTTTTGGTTTACATGTCAGTCTGGGAACATATTAATCAATAGACCAGACTGCTGTCCACTTGCAGCTCACATATAGGCTTTATAGATAGAAATTACACACTCTAGAAGTGAGACAAGACCGACACGGAGAGAACTGCATTCTGACTGTTAACTACATACTTTCATTGAGAACAAAGGGGGACTTTAAGATTGTGACCCCTTGCATTACTGAGACAATGCTCCCTGGCTGTGTGTTTAAAATGATGAAAAAGCATAACAGTTGGTTGGAATAAGGAAGTCGGTTTTGCGGTTACTGGCTCGCATGTTAAACAAGAGTTGGTAGTAGGGATGGAGGCTGTCTGAGTTTCTTGTGTAGCAGATGGCAGCAAACTGAGAAGGGAAAGGCTTTCCGCAGACAGCGTTGAAGGTAACTGGAGGTTGGATTTACTCTAGAGTGAGTTGGAAAGAGACAGGAGTTGTAAATAGCAGATGGTCTCCAATAGCTGTTTCTCTGAGGACAATTTCTCTTTCCCAGTTAAGTTGTCAGAGAACTGTGTTGGAGAACCAGTGCAGAAATGAACGCTTTACTGGTCCAGATTCCAGCTCTTGTTAAATAGGCTCCCACAACAAACCGTGGGGCCGGCACTTGCAGAGCTAACATTCCCTTAGAACTGTGGACAGTGTCTTGCGTGTTTGACTCTAGGTAGGGACCTGCACACAGGAGAGAGAGGGGATGTGGATTTTATTGTTCTGACAAGGTTTTGAATCATTTCCTGAAAAAGTTGAAATAGTCCTTGGATCTCCACGAGCTTCTTTGGTAGACTGTTGCCACTGGTAATTATATGTCAGGTAGTGGCCTTCTCCCAACTCACGGTCCCTCGCTGAGCCACAGCAGGTGACCCTGAGAATTGAAACAGAACTTGCTCTCCACTGGCCTGCTGCCTCGGCTTCCCCTGGCCGGAGGGCACTCCCGGCTTCCTGCTCAGTGGCTGCCATCTGTCTCCTGGGAGCTGATGATCATTTGTTTCAGTTGCCCCAAATCTGAACAGAAGATTCTGTGGGCGCTGCTGTGAGAGGTGGCCAGTACTTTTGGAGCCAAAACTGACCAAGTCCGAAGGAACCTTGATGCTCTTTCCTCCAGGAGTTGGTCAGAAGCAGGGCATCTGGCAGCTCTTGGCTCGCAGTTTTAGTTGCTCTGTCATTTTCCTTTCTGTCTTCGCAGTAACCGCTGTTCTTATGGCCGTGCTTCTATGAGATTCTCCTTCACTCAGGCCTATGTGCCTCCTCATTTGAGAAGAGAGAGGGGAGCCTGGTGGGGGGAAGATGGGAAAAATCTCTTTGTTTCTGAAAAACATGGTCTTTGTCCTTAAATCATGATGTCTTTGGAGTTCATTTAGCTCCTTCCCTAGTGAGCCTTTTAGGGTCTTTGCAGTGGTTTGCAAACATTGGGTGATTATATAGCAAAGCTGTCTGTGGCCGTCAACCTCTCTCGTGAGGAGACACAGTTGGCAGATACCCTTAGCAGAGATTCTAAACTGGATGCCCATGAACCTGGTTCAGTCTGCAAATGAATTTTGTTTACCATACCTGCTCTTTTTACATTGCTGATATTTACGAATTTTCTATAAAAATCTGGATTTCTGGCTTCTCTTTAGTAATTGGAAGCTTTGCCATCACTGGGCCTGAATTTCCAAACGGCAGAATAGTGACTGCACCTTGAGTCAGAGTATGTGGTCTCTCACCTATGTCATCATTTACAAGACTGGCTGGTGCCTGTAGATGTCCAGGCACAAAAACTAGACCCTAGAGCCAGGCCATCTAGAAACCTCCCTATATCCAATGGAGGACTCTGCAGGATCATCCCCCTTGATGAAACTACAGCTCCTGCAACTCTGAATCTGGAAAATGGACATTGTTATAACTGATGAGTTTATGAAAACTAGTTATGCCTTTGGGATGTTTGATGCTTTAGTGTTACTTAATCCCCTCCGCTGGGGAAAGCCTTGACTTGAGCTCTGGGTGACTACAGAACACGAGCAAGAGTATAATGCATAGACATTATGTCCAAGAAGCAGGGAGAGACCTCATATTTTAAATATTAATATTTAATATTTAAATTAAATTTAATTGATATTTAATTATTTACTATATTATTTATTAATATCAAGCATCCCCAAGACAAGTCTAGTTTTCATAAAAAAAAATATTTAAAATATTACTTCTCTCCCTGCTTCTTGGACATGATAATAACAAATATTAAATTTAAGCCAAAATCTTCCCTTTTTTAAAACTCTCTATCTCCATTGACTTCTTGGACTATCACTACTAGTTCTTGATCCTCAGTGATTTGTAAAAAGTAGTGTTGTCTTCTGCTGACCGTATGAATATAATTCCCAAGATGATATACTCATAACTCTCCATTTAAAATCCAAAAGAAGCACAAAGGCTGATGTTTTGATGTTTAGAGGAAGTGAGGGAGATTCACATGGAGGGCAGAGTGTAAAACAAGTAGATGTAATTTGAAGAGCTGCCATTTACAATCAAGGCTTATGAGCTTTCTGGAATAATTGGCCAAATGTAATGCACATGGCTGAGAAAAAGACCAAGATAAGGATCATACATCTGTTAATTTACTTATACTGCCCCTATTTCCAAAAGGATTTGAAGGAATTATGTTGATTATTAAAACGTCGATCTCTTAGTGAAATGCAATTTCAGGAATGCTGAAACAGAAGGAAATTTTTGTTGCTCTTAATTCACATCTAACAAATTATGTTTAATGCTGACAACTCCTTCTGATCTGGACTTCATTCAGGTTCATTTCTCAAGGTTTGGAGATTAATGCGTTGGAACTCCTAACACTGAAGTTTGCAGGTTGGCTAGTCTGTATTTCTCACCTATTAGATTTTTATTTCTCAATTTGAGAACAGAATTCTTTTTAATTGCACTACAACCGTAGAAGTTGTATATACAAAAGACTTTCATGTGAATTACCTCTTTTTTACTTTTTATTGTGAAATAAATTCAAACATTATAGAAGAGTTGCAAGAATAATACAAAGAACTCTCATATGCCAACGTTTTGTTATATTTGCTTTATCATTTTGTCTCTCTGTGTTTATGTATATTATTATTTTTTGAGCGACTGAGAGAGTTTGCATACCTTATGCCCCTTTACCTCAAAATATTTCAGTGTATTTTTCCTAGAAACAAGAATTTTTTGTACATATCTGCAGTTCAGCTATCATATTCAGGAAATTTAATACTGATACAACACAGACACACCTCAGAGATATTGCAGGTTCGGTTCTAGATGACTGCAATAAGGCAAATATTGCAATAAAGTGAGTCACATGAAGTTTTTGTTTCACAGTGCATATTAAAGTTATGTTTACACCATACTGTAATCTGTTAAGTGTGCAATAGCATTATGTCTTAACAGAACAATGAACATACATTAATTTATGAATACTTTATTGCTAAAAAATGCTTACAATCATCTGAGCCTTTAGCAAATTGTAATCTTTTTGCTGGTGGAGGGTCTCACCTTGATGTTGATGGGTGCTGTCTGATCAAAGTGGTGGTTGGTAAAGGTTGAGGTGGTTGTGGCAATTTCCTAAAATAAGACTGCAATGAAGTTTGCTGCATCGATTGACTCCTCCTTTCACAAAAGATTTCTCTGTAGCATGCGATGCTGTTTGATAGCATTTTACCCACAGTAGAATTTCTTTCAAAATTGGAGTCAGTCCTCTCAAACCCTGTCACTGCTTTATCAACTAAGTTTATGTAATACTTAAATAATTTGTTGTATTTCAATAATGTTCATAGCATCTTCACGAGGATTGCATCCCATCTCAAGAAATCACTTTCTTTGATTATCCATAAGAAGCAACTCATCATTTATTCGAATTTTATCATGAGATTGCAGCAGTTCAGTCACATCTTCAGGCTCCACTTGCAATTTTGGTTCTCTTGCTATGTCCACCGCATGTGCAGTTACTTCCTCCACTGAATTCTTGAACCCCTCAATGTCATCCATAAGGGTTGGAATAAATTTCTTCCAAATGCCTGTTAATGCTGATATTTTGACCTCCTCCCATGAATGATTAATGCTCTTAATGGCATCTAGAATAGCTTGAGGAGATGGAGAGAGTTGGGGGAACACCTGGTAAGTGGAACAGTCAGAACACATACAACATTTATCAATTAAGTTAACCATCTTTTATGGGGGTGTTTTGTGGCAACCCCAAACAATTACAAAGTAACATCAAAGATCACTGATCAAAGATTCACTATAAAAGATTTAATAATAATGAAAAAGTTTGAGATATTGCAAGAATTATCAAAATGTGACACAGAGGCACAAAATGAGCAAATGGTGCCAATGGACTTGCTAGATGCAGGGTTGCCACAAACCTTCCATTTGTAGAAAATGCAATGGTTGTGAAGTGCAATGAAATGAGGTTTGCCTGCAATTGGATCCGTGATCTACATCTCAGCTTTATAAATTGTTCAAATGTCTTTTATAAAATTTTATATTTTTTAAACAAGATTGAGTCCAAGATCATTCGTTGCATTGAGTCATCTGTCTAGTTTCCTTTAATCCAAATTGATATTTAATTTCAGCCTTTCTTTCTCTTTCATACCATTGACATTTACAAAATCTACAGGCCTGTCATTTATAAAATGTCCCTCCTTCACTTTGGTTTCTTGGACGTTTCCTCTTGTTTATCGATTTTGGGCTTTAATACTGTATAAGTCACGTGTCTTCAACAGGTTGGCGTCTGTTTACCCTTTTCTGGTGACACTGATTTTGATCACTTAACAGGTTTCCAATTTCTCCATTGTATAGTAATATTTTCCTTTTGAAATTAGCAAGTAATTTGTCTCATTAGATTTTTAGTTAGCAGGAAGCATTCTGTGTGCCCAGTTTGTCTCCAGTGCTAAGTATGGGACCTGGCAGTAGTGGGTGCTGAATATTTGTGGGTGCTAAATAAAGTAGGATCTGTGTATATATTCTTATTTAATAGTTCTGAGTTGTTTTTTTTTTTTTTTTTTAGGAAGATGACATAACTTTGGTATAGAGGAAAGACTGAGGAAGAATGTAGAGTGGGGCTCTTTCTAAAATATTTGCTTGTTTGAAGACCTAGAGGCTATGACTATTGAGAGCCAGTTTCACAGAAATCCACACCAAATGTAACTGTGGTCTTGGTTCTCAGAGTAGCTGTGGTCTCCAGGAAATTCGCCCTGTCCTAACTCTTGAAGACTGACAATATATTAGGAAGGAAAGGCCTGCAAGCAGATTAAAGTAAAAGCCACGTGATTTGTTGCAAGTATTAAGAATCATTTGAAAATTGCTTCTCTTTGCATTATTATAGAGTACTCTCATATTTTAAAATATGGCCTTTCATCAAATCTAAGATATACATACCATAATTTTATGTATTACAGAGAAAGAAAGAAAAGCTGCAAGTTAAATATAACATAATTCTTTCTTATCTCTTCAAATCTCTATTTTATTCTTATCAAAAGAGCTTTCAGAGTTATTGAGACATAGATGTGTATCTCTTGTGAACACATAAAAAGAAAAATTATAGAGAAATAAATGGGTTGAGATATGCCTAAAATGTCACAGAGCCCAACTCTTCAGAACCACTTTTTCCCTTTTCCTGGAGTCATGGATGTCTGTGTTTTACACATGGTATAATTCTCTGTGCCATCATAAGCTTGGAGTTGTAGCATTGCCAAAAAGTGTGCATCACTTTTGTTTCCAGTATTTTCTTCTAATTTACTGACACCTGTTCTGCACTTTTTAATGCTGCCTCTGTCTTGATCTTACCTGTGTAAAAACCCTGACTTACATTCCTTCCTCAAATGGTTGATAAGTGCTTTTTGACTGAGATGTTGAGGGATAGCAGTTACCCAATGGTAAACCCAGTATGAACAGGTTCACTCATCAAAGATAACTGCTGCCTTGTCTAAAGTGATGGGAAGATGCCACCTATTGTAAAGTGCCAATGAATTCAGAGATGTTAAAATGCAGGGGAAAAAAATAGGTCCTTGGAATCGACGAGATGCAATGTGTATGTGATATGTTTAAAAATAATTAGCAAAATTAAAACAATGATATTATGCAAGGTTGGTAAGAATGTAGAATCAGGCATGGGCACTCCTGGCACTATAAATTGTTAGTCTTCTGGAAGGTAGTTTAATAATGTAAATAAAAATCCTCAGTTGTATTGACATACTTTGACCTCATAATCTAATTTTGGGGGGGCTGTATTCTAAGAAAATACCAAAGATGCTTTTAAAGATTTATGAACCAAATATCCATCACAGCATTATTTATAAAAATGAAGAATTGGAAGCAATTTAAATGTTTAACATATGGGAGTAGAATAAAAGAATATTTTCAAAGAATATTTAATAAGATGAACAAATACTCCCTAGAGCATACAAAATTGCACATACAGTATGCTCCCAATTTTGTTTAACCACATGTTAAAAGGGAGAGAGGAATATAGTAGGATGAGAAAGAAACTGGTACCAAGATGATTTCTTTCTACTAACTCTTTTCAAACAGCGTGGGAAGACCTTTCCTTTTCTTATATGCCTAAAACCCTTCCCAAGTTTCTATCATACCAGCAACAGATTAAAATTTGCTGCTGGGTCCTTTTGACTTTCTCTAGTGCAGTGACTTTCTCATCCATCCAATAACTTGCAGTTTCTACCCTGGACGTGTTGTATGGGGAGCTGCACTTGAGCCATGGTTTTCTGTGTCATGCTGGGGATCCAGGCATGGCTGGCCTCATCTGGTGAACTTGTGAGATGGGTCTGGTGGAGCAGAGGTCCCATGATTCCCACCAGGACTGAAGAATCTCCTGGGAATAACTGCAGGTATATCAACACCCAGCTGCACATGCATGCCTGGTGACCTGGTGGAGCAGGGATGGAGAGTGTGGGAGGGCTGGGCAGGCTGCTGAGAAAACTTCCAGGAGAAAAGCCACCCCATCAGAGAAGTTCCAAACATGGGCTGGGAATTCTGAATATAACCTAGTGGCACTTTTTCAACTCTGCAGCCAGCCCAGATCCCAGAGAGTTGTCTGGGCCTTAGAGATCATATTCTGTAACACACTGGAGCCTTTGGAGCCCCACTGACCAGGAATACCCACTCCCCACCGTCCTGCCAACAGCAAAGAAGTACTGTGGCTGGGGAGATTCAGACAACCAGCTCATGTGAAGTGACAGGTGTCTCAGGCTTCTACTGGGGCTAGAGGTTTGTGTGAAAAGGCAAAGGAGAAAGCCAAGCAATTTGAGGAACTGACAGTTATTGACGGTCAGGAAGCCTGGAGAAGTTTGGGGTCCCTCTGCTGTTCACTCATCTCACGTATGTTCATTGAGCCCCCAATTCTTCATCATGCATTTGTCCCTGTCCTGGTTTCCAGCAGTCTGAGGCAAAGGGGCTGCTGAGCACTTGCCCCCCATGTGCACTTGCCCCCTCTGTTTCCAGATGCATGGGGAGATTATTTTTTTGTTAGAAGAAAAAGACAACTTCCTTTAGTATAAGATGTTAACTATTCCCAATGGTTTTCACAGACCTCGTGGTATGAGGAAGGTATTCATGGCATTCAGAATCACCTCCATGGCTAGCTGCTGGCCCCTTGAGAGAAGGAGGCTACTTACTGTGGCTCCCACCCCTTCCCCCCACCCCCATGCGATGGCTTCCTGTTGCTGTGTACTGAGACTGTTCCCAGAACACTAATGTTCTCTATAGTGCCCAGAAAGGGCCATTGTATCCCTCAGGATGTTTGTAAATCACCCACTATGCTGGTTTAGAAATTATGGAAATAGGAAATTCTGTATCGCATTTGCTATTTAATTGCTGAGTGATGTTTACAGAGCTGGTTGCCTCTTGCTACAACTCCTAAAAGGGTTTTGTAAATTAAACGTAGAGAAACTTTAAAATACCTAAGAGAGTTGTAGAACATAGTCAAGGACTTAAATTGCTCTGTTTTATTATTTCTATCATATTCCCTGATATTACTTGGAATAAATCCTCTGAATTGCTAGTTATATACCATTTTCTCCATTAACTTCACAGTTCTGCAAAGTGAAGAATTAAGGTTTTTTCCCTTCACTACCTGCCTTCAGGACACCTGTATGAATTCCAAAGATGTGCTGCTTTGCTGTAATGGTTAAGGAAGACTGACTGGCAATCTTTTAAATCTTAGGTTCTCACCTAACTGCCCAAAGCCTCCCTTGGTTAGACTAGGCAGGGATTTTAAGACCGTAGTTAGCTTCCTGTTTGGAAGATGTGAAGTGAAGGTTATGTTCAACATGCACCTTAATGTATGATTAAACTAATGCCATTTTAGATCCTGGGCTAACACTGAGCTAACAGTGGCAGTTTTCCTTTTTAATTAATTTATCATGGCAAAGAAAATGCTGATAAAGTTTCTGTCGTGTTGAACTACTATAGCTGGTAAACTTGGCAATATGCTATCTGATTTTAAAAACTGGAAAGCCTGGAATATCACCTTTATCTTCTTAGGGCACATGTGTCCAATGGGAATTTGTGCTTTAGAGCCATGTTACTAGTGGGAGCTGGCAGATCTGCCTGTCTCTTGCATCATATGTTTTCCTAACAAATGTCTTTATTTTATATATGCTTGAAGAATGTGATAATACATATACATATAGAAGGAAAATGAAAACAGTATGAAAAAGCATACAAGTGAAGAGTAAGTCCTTAAAGACACACTATTACTGTGCAACAAACCACCCCAAAGTTAGTGGTATAAAAGGATAACCATTTTACTGCGATCACTGATTCTGTGGTTCAGAAATTCATAAAGGACACAACAGGGGTGGCTTTTCTCTGCTGCATAATGATCCTCGGTTCAAAAGACTGGAAAGCTGGGAGGAGGGAGCCATCTGACGGCTCATTCAGTGCCATATCTGGTCCCTGGACTGGGAGACTTGAAGACCAGGATGGCTGAGCAGAGCACCTACGTGTGGTCTTTTCCCACGGCTTGGCTTCGTCACAGCATGGGAGCCTCTTACATGGTGACTCTGGGCTCTGGGCGTGAGTCTTCTGGCCAAAAAGGAGAAAGCTGCCTCACCTTTTCTGACTTAGCTTTGGAAGTCACACAGTGTTACTTCTGCTGCCCAGATTTAAAAGGAGGGGACATAGACCCCTCTCTTTTTTTTTTATAGACCTTATCTCTTGAAAGGGACAAGTATCAGGTCACATTATGAGATGGGAGATATTGTAGCAGCTATATTTGGAAAATATAATATATAATCTTTCCCCCCCAATTGGGAATTTACTCTACTTAGAGATTATTCCAAATAGATCTCTCAAACTATTTACAGCTGCATAATCATATACAGCTTGACAGCACATCATTTACCTAACCAGTCACCTACTGTTGAACATTTAGTTTGTTTCCAGTCTTTTGATATCAAAAACAATAATATAATAAATATTTTTATTAGATCTCTTTATGCATGTATCCCAGTATATTCACAGGGCATAGTCTTATAAGTGAGATTTGCTGGATCAAAAAAAAAAAATGTGGATTTTAAATTTTGGTAGATATTAAGGCCGGTTCTTTGCATCAAGATTATTTTGGCTGAGTGTGAGCAAAAACCCAAAATAACAACGGCTTAAACAGCTAAGAAATTATTGTTCCCCATGAAGGAATTTGGAGGTAAAGAGCCAATGTGGGGATTCCATGATATCATGAGGAACCCAACCTTCTGTCAACTCTCCACTCTGAATCTCTAAGGTATGTCCTTTATCTTCCTAGTCCTGTGCCTCATCCACATTCCAGGCAGCAAGATGGAGTAAGGGAGGAAGGGAGACCACCCTCTCCCCTTCCTTTAAGAGCACTTCCTGGAAATCATGTACAACACATCTTGTACACCATCAGCTCACACTTATACATACATAGGTGCAGGATTCATCTGAGTGAGTTGTGATGAGCCCATAGTTCTTATTACTAAGGGAGAAGGGGAGACTGGATGTCAGTAGGCAACCAGCAGTTTCTGTATCAGTTCTTTATGCTTGTGTATGCCATCTCTAATTCTCACAAAGAGGTAATTATTATTATGCCCATTTTTCAGATGACAGAAGTGAAGCTCAGAAATGGTAAGAAACTTGCCCAAATTCCCAAAGATAGAAAGTGTGGAATAGGAAGTCAGACCTGAGTCCTTTTTCCACTGTACCAAACTGGAATAGGACTGCAAGTTACAAATTCAGCATTTACTCAGCCTCCTCCAAAACATTATTGCTTTTCTCTGAGTCCCAGTAAGGTGATTTGGTCCTGGTTTTTTTTTTTTTTTTTTTTTTTTTTCTTTTTTGGTGTTTGCATTGTATACACAAAGATTTGCTTTCTCTATGATTATTATTCTTTAACTGGAAGATTCTCTTCGTGCTGTTACAAAGCAGCAATAGCCTAGGAACAGCTGCTTTTGCACCTTGATTTCAATGGCTTTATAATTTCCTCTGCTTTTGGCTGCTGTTTCTTCTTTCAGATCTTCTAGCCTCCTGCTCCTCACACAGTGAATCCTTTCATAAAGAACGGCTGAGTCATGAAAGGAATGCAGATGGCCACGAGTTTATTTGTAGGCCTGGAGTCCAACCCAGGCTTCTTCTCACAGCCCAGGGCAGCCATCACCTGACAGCAGTCCATTCCTGGCCGAGTGGACCTTGTTTGCTGAAGGACCCAGGCCCTCAAGCCCTGCTGGCGATAGGAGCACAGCCTGTGCAACAGGCCCAGAAAGGAGCCCAGAATGCACATAGAGTGAGCAGTAGGCTGGCCCCCATCCCAAACACCCAGTAGTCTACTGCTTGCTTTCTGAAGCGGTGAGATGGGAAAATCATGGTCCTCAAAATAAGGTGGGGAGGATAAAATAGGAGCACGGAGTAGCAGAGCTAGAGGGTTTCACCTTTGTCATTTGGAGGTTCTACTGGGAAGAACCTTATAAAGAAATGGAATTTTCTGCCATAGAAGCATAAGACTCAAAGCTATAGACCCATGGGGTGGGCCTTCTGATTAAACCTACAGATTGTAGTGATTTTGGGGTAAGAAACCTGGAACAGGGCGTTTCACGGGATGTTAACATGAGATCGAATATTTCTATGTGATTTCAGCTGGCTTTCCTAATAACAAATAAAATTATACGCTGAAGTTCAGTAATACTTCGGTAAATATGTAAATCGAATTGGTCTGTAGTGAAAGTGCTGGGGAAAAATGTGATTGTCTGTAATATGAAAATGTAAAGTAAGATGTATTAATCATTTCTAGAAATGAAAATAAAATGATGCTTTAAGTTAGAAGCTTTATCTACAGTACAAGAGCAAATTAATAAACTAGAAAATAAAGTTGGAGAATTATCCCGAATGGAGTATAGGAAGTCAAAGAGATGGAAAACATGAAAGAGAGGTTGAGACATATTGAGAAAAGGATAAGAAGATTTAATACATGCTTGTTGCAATTCCAGAAGTAGATTTTTTTAAGTTTACGTATTTATTAATATTTTTATTTTTTTACATTCTAAGATGATGTTGTGGAGCAGTTCAGGGGGAGGGGGCATGGTTGATGCCCATGGCACCCCCCTCATTCCTGCAGGGGAGACCAGGGGGCTTCCAGTCGTGGTTCAGTCATTGCTGCACTGGATGCAGATGTCAGGGGTTTTGGCTGAAGTCCTCTGTCCCACACAGCCCCAGCTCAGGAGCCCAGGGTCCTTCCTGCAACAGCTCGGTGGTCATCACTGGGCTGGCTATGGATGTTGGGGGGCATGACTCAGGCCCCCAGCCCTCCCTGGCTTGGGAGCCCAGGGGGCTTCCAGTCCTTCTGAGTTTTATAGGTGTTCTTTGGTGATGTGAGACCTTTGCTAGTTAATATCAAACTTTGTCTCTGGTCTGTGGGTATTCTGTTTTTTCTTTCAGTTCTGTGTTGGATTATTCGCTGTTCCCACCACTTCATCTTTGCACTGGAACTAATTTGTTGTCTCTTACTTACTTCTAGAATGGGGGAACTTCCTGTGGGAACCAGCACTTGAGCCTTGTAGTTGAGCTAGGTTGCTACTTTGCTGTGGATTCCCTGGGGAAGGCTTTTTGTGCAGCTCAGGTTTTAATTGTTGACCTTGTATGTATTCCAGTGTCTTGTGAAATCTGGTATACCTGGGTTGTGTGGAAACTCTGGTCTGGGCCTGAGACTTTTCAGCAAGTTGCACCCTCTGCAGATCTGTATTCCTGATCAGTTTCCACCGAGTGGTCCTGTGCTGATTGGGGGCAGATCAGCTGTCCTTGCTGTGCCCCAATGTTCTCCAAGTGGGCCTGTCTCCCCTGCATCCCACACTCCAAACACTTCCCATGGGATGGGCCATGTGCCAGACCCTTGTGATGACTCACTGGTCTCTGAGTGGCTCCATTTTTCAGTTGCTGTGTCTCCTCGCTCCTATGTGGGTTCATGGGTACCCTGTTAGTGGTTTTGCTGGCCTGGGGGCTACCAAGGCCCTCTTCTCTTCTGCCACCTCCAAGCAACTTCATATGAAGGGCACAGCTGCAGCTTCTGCCAGCTCTTGCTCTGTGCACTCACTAGCTCCAGCCTTGAAGCGGCTGGGGCTCGAAATGGTGGGCATGATCCTTTCTTTCTCTCATCATGGCTTCTCCTGCCTTCGTGAACTGTGTAGGTCTCCCAGAAGTAGATTTTGAAGAGAATAAGCGAGAGGCAGTATTTGGACAGAATATGGCTGACAATTTTGCAGAATCTGTAAAAGACACAAATGTTCAGATCCAGATTCCAGTGAATCCCAAACAGAATAAATAAAAAGAAATCCACAACTCTATACACCATAATTTAAACTAAAAAATATTTTTTTAAAAAAAGTAGGAGACTTTTAAAACAGCAAAGAGACACTAAAAAAGTGCAACATAGTACAGCTGACTTTTCAAGAGCAAAAATCAAAGCCAGAATAACATCTTTAAAGTGCTGAAATAAACTGTCATTCTAGAATTCTATACCTAGCAAAAACTTCCTTTCAACAAGGAGAATCAACTGGAGACATTTTCAGACAAACCAAAATCAAGATAATTTACTACCACTAGGTAGTTACTAAAGAAGCATCTAACTGCATGCACTTTAGGAAGAAGGTAAATGATACCAGAAAGAAGGTTTTTTAAAAAAGCTTTTGCAGAAAGCAATGGTGCATAAGGAAAATGTTAAACAAATGGGTGAATCTTAAATTATTGGCTTTGATAACAGTAGTGTCTAACATAAGTGTTTAAAAAATCAAGATAGAACTAAAATATGGTATAATAATAACATTTTATTTGGGATATGGAGTGACTGGAATTAAATCATTCTAAGGTCCCTGTGTTGATCTGGACAAAGTTAAAATGTTTATTAAATTTAAACTTTGTCAAGTTCAATGCAGATTATAATTTCTATAATAACCATTAACTACTGAAGGGGAAAAAATGAAATGACAGAAAAAGCTCTTAATCAGTCAATCAGTCCAGGAAGGAAAAACTGAAAAAAAAGTACCACAACTGCAGAGCACTTGGAAGTTTTACAAATATTAAATACTTTCAGGTTAAAAAAACAAGACTCAAAGAATTGAAAAGAATTATTATGATATCACATTCTCAGAATGTATCACAACCAGATAAAAGTCAACAACAAAAAGGTAACTCAAAATTTGCCATATATTTGGAAAATAAAAGTCATAACTATAAATAACTCAAAGGTCAAGGAAGAAATAATAACGGAAATTGAGAAGACATTGAGGATTAGATACTACTAAATAAGCTAAGTGGTGAACTGAAGACACTTCAGGAAGAAAAGCAGGAATAAACCCCATGAGAGAGGAAGATGATAATATACATATAGAAATTCATGAAATGGAAATCGAAGATACTAGAGAGAATCAGTTATCCAAAATATGATTCTCTGAAAAAATTAGTAAAATCAATAAAATCCTGGTAAGAATGATCATACAAATAGTATGAGATGAAAAAGAATATATAAATAATGATGCAACTAATATTTAAAATATAGGAATGCTATGAATAAGTTTATACCAATAAATTGAAAAATTAGGTAAAATATTAAAAGTTCTGAGGGAAAAACATACAAAAGTCTGACTCATGAAGAAAGAGAAATCTTGTATGTTCCTCTTATCATTAATGAAATAGTCAGTAGTTAAAAATCTTCCCAACACGGAGGCGGGCCCGGGGCATTGTCCGGCTCCGGTGGCGGCGGCGGTCGGTGCTGCAAGAGCTGCGGCGGCGGCGCGGCGGCAGTGGGAGGGCGCGCGGCCGAGCGGAGGCAGAGTCCGCGCCGATACCATGGCTGGAGGCAAAGCTGGAAAGGACAGTGGGAAGGCCAAGGCTAAGGCTGTGTCTCGCTCACAGAGAGCTGGGCTAGTTTCCTGTGGGCCGCCTCCACAGACACTTGAAGACTCGCACCACAAGCCACGGAAGGGTGGGTGCCACTGCTGCCGTGTACAGTGCTGCAGTTCTGGAGTCCCTCACTGCTGAGGTGCTGGAGCTGGCAGGTAACGCTTCCAAGGACCTCAAAGTAAAGCGTATCACTCCACGTCACTTGCAGCTTGCAATCCGTGGTGATGAAGAGTGGGATTCTCTTATCAAGGCTACCATAGCTGGGGTGGTGTGATCCCTCACATCCACAAATCTCTGATTGGAAAGAAGGGACAGCAGAAAACTGCTTAGAGGGTTGTTTTAACCAACCCTCTTCCTCCCCGTCATTGTACTGTAACTGAGACAGAAGAAATAATGGGGATATATGAAATTTTTTAAAACAGTTAAATGGAAAAGCATAGACAATTACTGTAGACATGATAAAAGAAACATTTGTACGTTCTTAGACTCGAAGTTTGATAAAAGTACCTTTTCATGTGGTGACAGTTGTGTGCTGATTGGCTAGCCTTCCTCCCATGTGTTTTATACAAAAATGGAATTGATAAACCATTTTTTACAAAATTAATTTGTCTCAAAACTATTCTGTTCATGAAGTATTGGAAATATTTTGCTCAGACTTTGAAATTTTTTAAATCTCAAATTGGTTATTCAGAATGATCTTAAACAGAAATTGAGAATATAGCTTTACCATGATTGAAAAAAAAAAAAAAATCTTCCCAACATGAAACCATCAGGCCCAGAAGATTTTATAGATTAGTCCTACCAACTATTTAGTGTAAAGATAATCTCAATATCATGAATACATCGAGTGATTAAAAAATAGGGAATACTTTCCAATTTATTTTGTAAGGTTAATATAACAATACAAAACCCAACAAAGGCAACACAAGAAAGGGAAAAACTGGGTAATCTTACCCACGTACATAGAAAATCCTAGGCAAAGTACTTACAAACTGAACCCAGCAACATGTCAAAAAGATACTGCATTATGTCCAAGTTGGGTTTATACCAGGACTGGAAAGTTAGTTCAACATTAGAAAATCTATAAATGCATTTTATCACATTAACAAACTAATGGAGAAAAGCCATATTTTCATTTCAATAGATGCAAAAAATGTTTGTTACATGTCAGCAATCATTCAAAATAAAACTCTGAGCAGACTAGGAAAGCAAGAAAATTTTCTCAACCCAATGAATGCTACTCACAAAACAAAATAAAACAATAAGAAAAACCAACACCAAAGCAGACTGTAGCAAATATCACACTTGATGGTGAAATGCTAAGGCATTCCCTTTAAGACTACGAATAAGGTAAAGGAGAAATTATCATCACTTTTGTTTTGCATTATTCTAGATATTCTTGCCTGAGCAATATGAGTAAAAGAAGAAATAAAAAGTTAAGGATTAGAAAGGAAAAAATAAATAAATAATTATTCCCAGATAATTGTGTAGAAAACCCAATAGACTTTAAAGGTAAATAATAAGAATTGATAGAAAATTTAGCAAAATTCACGTATAAAAGTCAACTGCATTTCTGTTTATCACCACCTAATAGAAAATCCATTTATTAAAAGCTATGTGTAATAGCAACAGAAAATGTAAGGTACATATAAACAAATCTAACAAAAGTAGGTAACACTTTTATGAAATTTTTTTTTTATCTATTAAAAGCATTAAAGAATACTGAAATAAATGGGTGTAGAGGATTGAATTAAGTCCACCCAAAACTCACTGAGGCTTGAATTGTCTTCTAAGTTTTATGTATTAGAAACTTAGCCCCCACTGTGACTGTTAAGAGGGTGGGAAATCCTATTATGTTAATTGAAAGGTGGAGCCTTAAAGGGGTGACTGGATTGTAGGACTGGGCAATAGTCAATGGACTAAAAATGGTGGTCAGGGGTGTGGTTCTGAGGGCTTTAAAAGAGGAGAGTCTGTCTTTCTCTCTCTCTGCTCTCTCTGCTTCTACCATCTTGCATGCAATGTGAGACCCCTGGGTTGCTGTCACCACCACCAGATGGACTTTGAACTTTTCAGTCTCAGAAACTGTAAGCAGTAAATGTTATTTTTCTTTATAAATCACCCAGTTCTGTGTACTTTGGTATAAGGAACATAAATGGACTAATACAATGGGGAAGCATAGATGTTCATAGATAGGAAATCTCAGTGAAATTGTTAATCTCTCCAGGCTGATCCATAGATTTAATGCAATTCTGATTAAAATTCCAAGGGGATTTTTCATGAGCCCCGAGAAGCTGATTATAAGATTTTTCTGAAAGAGCAAAGAACCAAAAACACCCAAGTCATTCCTAAAGCAAAACAACTAGATGGGGGGGAGGCTTTTATCAAAAGACACCATAAAAATAGTGGAAAAACAATCCATAAAGAAATTATTCTGCAACTGATGGAGGAATAATATTGCGAATTAACAAAGAACTCCTTTAATAAATAAGAAAAATCAAAGAACTTAATAGAAAAATGAGCAAAAAAATACAAACAGGTATTCACAAAAGAGGAAACACAAAGAACCATAAATAAGTGGAGTGTCCCCCACCTGACCAGTAATAAGGAGATACAGATGAATATGACAATGAGACATTGTTTTTTACCAGCCATACCGGCAAAAATTTTAAAGCCTGACAACAAATATTGCTGGAGATGTACAACAAGCAGTCGCATATACTGCTGATTGGGAGTACAGATTGCTGCAATTACTTTAAAAACAATGTGGCATTCCCTAGTTATGTTGTACATGCTCAGACCTATGACCCAGGAATTCCACTCCTAAATACACTATTTTCCATATACCTCAAGGGATACATACAAGAAAGGTCACAGCAGCATTATTTGCAAGAGCAAAACTCTGAAAACAGCCTGAAAGTTCATTGATAGTCAAATAAATCGCTAAATTATGGTATAATAATAGAATGAACTGTTACAGCATTGACAGTGAGTTGATTAACTGCAGATACAAGCATCAACATGTGTGAATTTCAAAGTCAATGTCAAGGCCACAGAAAATACATGTAGTAGGAATCTATGTAAAGTTCAAAAGCAGTCTAAAGTATACTTCGTTTGAAGCTACCTACATTCCTGGTAAAACTATAAAGAAAAGCAAGGAAATTAATAACCAAAAGTTGATATTAGAGATTATTGGTGGACAGGGAGGAAGAGTGACTAGGGAAGGTACACAGGGGACCTCAAAGGTATCCACTGCTCAAGCGAGGTGGCTTGTACATGGATTCTTTTATCATTCTAATCATGTTGTATACATTTTTGTATGATATAGTTTAGAGTAAGAAATATAACCATTGATATAGTGTCTTACCTTTCTGTAATATTGTCCAATGAATCTTTTAATTTTTTATTTATCTTCACAACACCTCTGTTAAGCAAAAGGTAGTTTCATTTTTCAGAAAATATATTTGAGAGGCAAATTTATTTGCTTCATATTCCACACTAGGTTGATGGAGGACCTGGGGCCAGACCTCTTGTTTTATAGAGATATTTCTGCTGCTTGCCACTGTCACACGCCATGAATTCATTTATTCACTTCTCCATTCATTCATTCGTGTAATATGTACTGTCCCCCTTCTTGATTTAGGCATTATACTATTGAAATTCTTTCAAGAATAAAGCTCAAGAATGTAAACAAGCCTAGGTAGTTAATATTTTGACTGCCTGACCTGCAGTGCACGTTCACCTTACCTGTTATAGGTCATCTCCTTCAGCCCGCGTAGTCTTTCCTTTGTTAGGATCTCAGACACCTGCTGTGTGTCCAAACTCATCCTTCAGTTTCTCTCAGCAGGTATTTCCTACTTGAGAGAGAACTGCCGACTTTTCCAGTGAGTGCCATTGCCCTATGTTTAGAAAAGGCCAGTGCGGGCCGAGCCCATGGCGCACTCGGGAGAGTGTGGCGCTGGGAGCGCTGCGACGCTCCCGCCGCGGGTTCGGATCCTATATAGGAATGACCAGGGCTCACTGGCTGAGTGCCGGTCACGAAAAAGACAAAAAAAAAAAAAAAGAAAGAAAAGGCCAGTGCACTGAGATTCGAAGGCAGATAAGACATGTTCTCCCCTTGAGGCAGGCAGGCCTTTGTTCTCGAGGTGGAGAATTAATTCATGGAGCCTGCAGGGATGTCAAAACATTTCTTTTGTCTAAGGAGTGATAACTTGGCAGAAAATGTCCTTCCCTTTTGAGAGCTCCAGAGTCCAATGTTTTGAGCCACGTCACCTCATTGCATCTTCATAGAGCTTTCACTCCATTTTGCCTCGTCAGTCATGATTTTTGGGTCTCTTTATTGAGCACGGAAACTCAGTCACTGCCTATATCTTTAAATCACCTCATCATTAGAGGGGCATCCAGCTTCTAGCAGCTGCTGAACATTATCAATTTCGGCTTCTGCATTCCCTTCATCATACAGATTTTCTTTTGTTATCCCCAAGGGATCACACGCACAGGGTGCAGAGCAAGTCATGTCCCTGAGGCTTGGGAGAGCCTGTGGCCCTCTTCCCCAGCGTGGGGCTCACTGATTGAGTTGAGACTGCTGTAGTCCAGAGCAGAGTTGTGAATTTCTAATATTCATGGCCTGCCTCGCATGGGCCCGACAGTGTATCAAGTATTGGAGAGTCAAACCAGTTAGAATAGGGCTAAAAAAGAATACTAGAAGATTTAAAATAAAATAAACATAAGATTTGTTTAATGAGATAATGCAGGTAAACGAGTTAAAATGAACAACACTCAATAAGTTTGAAAAGTTAAAAACATACATATTATCTTTGAGATTAAAAATTAAGGGCAAGAAATAAGGAGTAAAAGGTTAGGAGTTTAAAAACATGATAAAAAGGGCTGTACTTTTTTTTTTATATAAGATTCATAAACAGAATAAGGAGAGATGGTAAATTAGAACACCCCATAAAAGTACAATTAAAAGAGTATAAATGAAGACAATACAGTTACAGGTACTCAGGCAGTGGAATATTTTAAGTAAATTGGGATATTAAATGGAAAAATTGGGAAGAAAACCCAGAAGCTTTCCTTAGAAAAAGTCAAACCAAAAACAAACAAACAAACAAAACAACACGCCTGGCAGCAAACACGCAAGGTAATAATGTAAGAAGCGCTTGAGCCCTCGCTGGCCTGTCGTGGCTCTGGCTTCCTGAGGCTGAGCTGTCCCTGTCCCTCGCAGAATGTCCTGCTTGAAAATGAAGTCTGTGAAGACACCCGGGGATTTATTTCCCTGTCCCTCCCAACCACCCCCAGACAGCTCAGGTGGATACTTTTCTTTACTGAGTTAAACACATTTGTTATGTTCTACTTTGCTAAGGTTCTATTTAAGATTTTTGTTTATCTGTGTTAAGGCATGACTATATACAAATATATTTGGAATTGTTCACTATAGATTTGGGATTCAAAAACCGTTTTTGCAAATAAGATTTTTAAAAATTCTGTTTGTTTGGAAGATTTTTTCCACTGAAACAAGTCCAAATGCCTTTTATTGAATGATAGTCCATATTACTTTTATTAATGAACTACTTATATTTGCAATTTCTTGCTACATAAATTTGGAAACTCCAAAAAAAGACTTGATATTATGTACTCATGTTACTATTTTTCTCCATTTTGTTTCTTTCTAATAAGTTTATTCTTTCCATAGGTTATGTGCTAGTCTTTACAATACAAATGAGAAAACTAAGGCTTAAAGTTGTAAAGCAATTGAGCCGGGATTAAATAGTTGAAGGATTACAGAAGTCACTTCGCTACACAGCCTCCTAGACATAATGGAATCCATCTATAGACAGTCTAAAGTCAGATACACTTGACTTTATTTTCAGTTTTTAAAATCTGACTAAATATAAGATTCTTGATTTTATGCCAAGTATTTTGTTATTACTGCCTTTGAGACCTTATCACAAGGAAATCTCCTTAACCATTGCTTTTGAAAATTCCCCTTTAGTTTCTGGGTTAATTAGGCTTGAGTCCTGGGTCTGCCACTTAGTAGCTTTGTGACTGTTTTCTCATCCATAAAATGGGGAGAATAACTACTTCCTACGATGTTGTAAGGATTAAACGAGAAAATACATGTGATTCATTCTACCAGAGTCTTATCTTGAGTGTTACATTACACCAAAAGGCTTCTGTTATGTCTTCATACAAATAACAATCCTGATGAAAATGTTGGCTTCTCTCAGGCTGTGCTGTGATCCTCTAGCAAAGAACCGTGGGTCGGTAAGTTTGAATCTGGCTCTGGTAATGCCTAATTCTCTCTCTAAACATCAGCATGTGGAAATGCAAATAAGAATTTCACCAGTGACATGTTATCAGATAATTTATTGTGACAATTGAAAAACTAGTTGGGAAATTTGGGGAGGTGAACATTGAATGTTGGACGCTGTTGGCTTCCTTCTCATGGTGCCTCCAGAAGAACATGGTGGCAGCTAAAGACTAGAGCATGCCTTAGATGTGGCTGGACCTGGGGCTGGGAGGAAGAGCAGTGAGAGCTTCCTTTGGTCTGCTTGGTCCTGGGGAGCCATGGGGTCCTCTTGCGGGTCTGAAAGGGAGGTTTCAGCCTTCTCCCTGCATTGGCTGGGCCTGGACTCTATTTACAACTATGGGTGCCAAGTCCTCTCACTGGATTTCCAATTTGGCTCAAAGGACACACCCTAGTGAAAGCCGGGAAGGAGCGTGACACACCTGTTGCCATATTTACCGTCGACCACATTTCATCTGCTCGAGCTCTGTCCTGGTCAAATGTCTCCTGGTGATTCCTTCAGAGCAACTGATCACATTTCCCACTTCCTCCCAGACAGGTTACTGGGCTCCCCCAGAGCCTCTCAACAACTTAATACCAAACAGCATCTGACTCCTGCCTGTTTCCAGGGCCCACATGAAAATCAAACTTTCCAGGTACTGATTATGGAACAGAAAGGGAGTGCCCCAAAAGGTATTTCACCGACCTTGTCTGATTGTGTTTCATTCTCACTGGTGAAGTATCCACATTTTAAATATTTAGTGATAAAAAACAAAAGGCCAAGGACAACATTCTTGCATTCAGTTATTCACTTAGCAACACTTTATTTGGTGCTGATGCCAAGCACTGTTCTGGCCTTGAGGATACAGTGACGAGCAAAGACAGACATACACCTGCCCCCATGGAGCTTACAGACCAGGAGGGGAGAAGAAAGTTATTCAATACCACAGAAATAAATGCAGAATTGCAACTCTGACACATACTAGAGAGAAGAAGTACATGGTACCAAAAGATCATATAACCAGGGATTTCTCACCCATTTGGGGAGGTCAGAGAAGTCTTCTGCACCTTGGAAGTCTAGGGCCCAGGATCCTTGTCCAACCTGCCAAAGTCATCAGATGAACTCTAGAGCAGGCTTTTAAAAAGCTAGCATCTCGGACATCCTTTCTCTAAATCCCATTTCTCCATTCACAGCAAGGGCAAAGGTCCTTAAACTTATCTGTGTGAAAGGAAATAACCAAGTTAAGGGAAAGTTTTGAGAAACAAGAGAGCAGTCAATAGTGCCATTTGCTCTTACAACATTATTCTAAATTATGAGCTCTTGGTTGACTGTTCCTGAGACATGAAGACACCAGTGACCCATGGGAGCTCTAAAGTAACTTCAGTGCCCTGTGGCAATGGCAATATTGCTGATAACATAAAGCCTGTTGACAGACCCAGCACTGTGAACACAGAATTACAATTTACCTTCTACCCTCTTTAAAATGTCTCCTTTTGTTTTAAACCTCACTCCAAAGTACAGTTTCAAAATAAGACCCTTGGCATAGTGGTTGATGGGGCAGTCATGTGAGTGCACCTGTGTGATTCAAGGCTGACTCTAACTCCTACTGCTTCTGAGACGCCGGGCACGCTGTCACCTCTCAGGACCTCATTTTCCTCATCTGTATAAGAGGGATAGTAAGCACACTGCCTCGTATGGTTGTCTTGAGGATTAAGTGAGATGTGACAGAGGATAGTCTGGTGCCTGGCTGCGAGTGCACGCTCAGCTGAGGTTTGCTCTGGCCACCCCCTTCTCTGCAGAGCTACTACAGTGAGTAGTAACTGCAGTAGCGAAGTGTGTCTAGACTGTATTTGTGCATGCACCCCTCCCCAGGAGCATGTTACAAAGCCACACGGACCCTGGACATGTTGAAGCACACGGTGTTCCTTCCCTCTGCTAGTAGTTTTCCACAGTAGAGATGGAAAAACAAAAATACCATCAGAATAGTCTCCAGTTTGCCTGGACACCACAACTAAAATAACTCAAAACTCCTCAAAAATATTTCTTCAACTTGCACATGGGCATGAGTATAGGATATGAACAGGTGTCTAACACCTGCCAGACAGTGGTCTTCCCACCTGGCCCCACCATGTAAAAAAACCACAAGTGAAGTGATATGGGAAAACCAGACTTAAAACTTTTCAAAGCAGGTAGATTCAAGACAAATATTTTCCCTTTTCCTCCTGAGCTGGCTGGGCGTGTTGTTACTGGAGCCAGGGCAACAGGTACTTGGTAACAGCGATGAACTGGACTGAAGTTTTTCATTAGCCAGAGCCAAGTTCTCATTCTGGGTGACTCTGGGAAAACAGTCTTTAGTTTGGTTCGCAAATTGGGTGCTTTTTCTTTCTGTTCATGTTTCTAGTCCAGCTTTTTCAGTGAAGAAACAAGCACTGTAGCAAGAAAAAATTTAGGGGCTTTTAAAAAATTAAAATGCTTTATATGGGGTTAGTATTATTCTGGTATAGATTTGTTGCTTCTTTTGAATACAGTCACCATATTTTCATTTTGTCATTAATTTATGGAAACATTTATCTGTTCACTTAGCCATCCCACAAGCACATGCTAAGTGTTTACTATGTACCAGACACAGTGTTTTTGAAATCTGTGGGGTAGAGTGTGGTATTTTGATTCATGTGTACAATGCGTAATACTCAAATCCGGGTAATTCGCATATCCATCACCTCAAACATTTATCATTTCTTTGTGTTGGGAATATTCAATATTCTCTCTTCTAGTTATTTGAAAATACATAATAAACAATTGACTACAGACACCCTGCAGTGCTGTAGGACACTAGAACTTATCCTGCTATCTAGCTGTAAGGTAGAGGTACAAATACAGTTATGAAGAAAATGGGTCGGAATGTTGGAAATCACACCTTGCCCAGAAAACCCAGCCTATGTGGCAGCTGTGTGTGATAATGGAATAAAGTAGGCCAGTACTCCATATGTATTTTCAGCATTTCCTTTGAGGAATTCAAAGAATAAATTAGTGCTAAAGCCAATACCTATCACAATCTGGGAAAATACATTATTTCAGAGAATTATTCACCAGTTTATTTTCTCAAGCAGGACACGATGCTAGAGACCTGGGGAAGTGGGGCACACCTCTTCCCTGCTTCCCGTACCTACAAATCCCTGACAGCGGCGTTCCCCAGGCCTTCCACAGCCACCTCACCCCCTTGACCAACCTCCTAGCCCAACAGATGTACATGGAGTTCCACAAACACATCACACTCTTTTATAACCTCTGCCTCCACACATGTTGCTCCTCCTTCTGGATTATTCTTCTTTCTACCTTCCCCTCCCCCTAAATACCTACTCATTCTTCAAATCCTAGTTCAGACTTCTCATTCTTCCAGAAACCTCCCTAGCTCCCTCCTCCCCTGACCCCCACACCCCTTTCCAGCTGTTCCTTGCTCTCTAGCGCTTGGAGACCTTGTCATATGAATAGCATTGTTGACATCACACAGAATTACAGTTATTTATTTATGCACTTGTATTTCCCATTCAACTATGAGAAACTGTGTGCGCCTTAACATCAGTGACAAGGTGTTGTTTTCCAGAGGTGCCATGATTCCTGGCACATAGTAGGTGCACAGAGGTGTGTAGCCGGCATCTGTCCAACTGAGAGACTGTGCAGGTGTTTTCATAGTCCTTATTTGATAAGAAAGGAACCACTCAACAAATATTTGTTGAGCACATATTACCTGCCAGGCACTGTGAAGTGCTAGGGATGGAGGAACGAACATAACAGACTAATATCCCTGCTGTCAAGGAGCTCACCGTCTGCACTTGAAACTGGGTGGTCATAGACTCAGTAAATATTCTATTACCAGGCAAGAAGAGGAGAACTGATATCGAGATAACCAGCAGTCTTTGCCGTACTAGTCTTTCATTTTCTCTGTGTTTAAATGGGCATGTGTGTATATATATATATATATATATATTTTTTTTTTAAAGGTAAACTGTGTTAATTCTGGTTTGTTTGCCTTAAGTGCGTGTGTTGAACTTTGTCAACTGTGTCTTAAGAACTGATTCAACAGGCTGTGTTATTTCTTATATGAGGGGGTGTGTGTATTGGGGACAGCCAGAGAAAGGCCAACTTTCAAGGAAAGTGTTCATGAAAGCTCCTTCACATGCTCTTGGCTCCTCACAGTAACCCACTGAGCTAGGCAGACACAGCAGATATTATTGACCCACTATACAGATGGAAAAAACAAGGCACAGAGAGTTCATGTAAACTCATTAAAGTTATAAAGCTAGTTGATAGAAGAGCGTATCTCCTGACTTTATGCTTTTTATTTGATTAGGGCATAGTTGGTTAAATAGTAGTGTCAGGTAACTCAGGATCAATGGGTAACTAAAATATTTACTGTTATTTTTTACTGCAGTTGTTTCCAGAAAGGAGCAAATCAAAGCAAACCTCTCTGCTCAAAGCACGGACACTTCCTTTAATTCTCTCCTGACCCTTGATCTGAGGGACTGCTTTGCCTTTCCATTGTCACTGTGGTTCAGCCAGTTCTCCTCACACAGAGCAGCTCCTGGTGGTGAGGCCCTCCCTGTCGGGGATTGCTTCATTTAGCAAGTGCAGTCCTTGGGCTGTGACTTTCTCTGTGGTCACACTGGCTCCAGCTTACCATGACCTCATGCTTCATAGATTCCACGTTTTGCCGTAGCATTGCCCTGCCAGGCTTGAGGACCGGCTGTTTACATGGTGGCGTCCATCCAGTCTGACCCTTAGGGAGTGCTGGGCTTCTCCTCAAGGTTTGCTCATCCTTGTCCTGTTCCAGCTTTGCTGCCCAGCAACTCTGCCAAGACCTGACTGTTCTTGCATGCTCACAACAGGGGTCCTTGCATCTACCCGTGTCATGTCCAATCAAGATATTCATAAAGAATCCCTCTCTGCTGCATTGGAACAGAAAACTGAGAATTTCAAAAATTAAGAAAATTATATATCAGGAATGAAGTACAAGTGAAAAGAGAACAAGCTTTGGGAGAGAGTCTCTGAGCCTCAGATTCCTCATCTATAAAATGGAGATAATAGTATCTACTTGATAATTACGTTAAAGATTAAAGAAGTGTCCAGCTTAGTGCCTGGAACATAGTCAGTTATCCATAAATGGTAAAAAATAAAATAAAAAGATATTTTCTTCTTTTTCCATAATATTTAAAATTTCGGCAGTAATACTCAAGGGAAATGAAAATATATGTCCGCACAAAAACTTGTCTGTGAGTGTTCACAGCAGCATTTTTTATAATAATTGAAGAGTGAAAACACCCAAATGTCCATTAACTGATAAGTGGACAACAAAATGTGGTATATCCATACAATGGAATATTATTTAGGCATAAAAAGAAGTGAAATACTGATACATGCTATAACATGGATGAATCTTGAGAACATTATGCTGTCTGAGAGAAACCAGGAATGAAAGGCCACAAATGTATGATTCCATTTATATGAAAGGTACAGAATAGGCAAATCCAGAGGGACAGAGAAGGTATATGTGGTACTTGTGGGAGGTGTACACTTAAACTCATTCCATGGTGCCCGCATTACTTTTTTCCAATTCTATCAATATTAGACTGGTTGAGAGAATTATTGCTCAACCTGTGCGTGTTTGTCCTCCCTGTCTCATCAGAAATGCTTTCTGTGTTTGCGAAAGCAGGGAAGTGATATGATTGCTATTCTACCAGCCATATCTGAAACATTTAATTACTGAACTATGTGCCCTGAGCATGTGTAGATGGATGGGCCTTCGCTGTTAAGAGCTGAAATAATGTGATCTTTGTGTTGGGTCCGTGGTTTCTAGAGAGAACCTGCCAGTTTGGAATATTTTCATGGCATTTCACCCTAAAAGTTTTTGTAGGTTATAAATAGACTTTTAATCTCTACAACCCTGATAGCTGGCTTCTCTTGAAACAATTGGAAAATGTAGCATTTCTGGGCACACATTCCAGCATGGCAACAATCAGACAGGGCCTGCCTGTGCCCATTCTTAACAGTCCTCTTCTCTCACTGGTGGCTCATCCACGGCCCATGTCACTGCTTCATGTTATCTGTGCTCAGCCTTGTAGGCATTGGGGTTGGAAAAAGTCCCCCTGAAATTGTTCATTCATTCATTCATCAAACCCATGACAAGTGCCTATTTTGTATGGTAAACTCTTTAGGTAGTGGGACAGTCCCTGTTCTCAGGGAAGAGAGGCTGGTAATGCAGAAAGAAATAGTTAATTATAATACCTGAGCAAGTGCAATGCTCTAAGTAGGAGCAGGGTATTGACGAATCATTACAGGTATGGTGTGTCTAATCTAACCTGAGGCATTAGGAGTTTGGAGAGGTTCAGGGCTCCTGGAGAAAGTCTTCCTGGGTCCTGCTGTGTCCTCTTTAGTATCGAGCTTCCGTTCTTGACCAGGGAGGAACATTTAACTGGTAACTGTACGTCTTCAGAGCATATCCACAAAATAAAGATCTTAATGGAATTGGAAAATCTGGTAAGAACGAGAAAAGGGGAAATTAAAAGTGGGTGAAAAAGAAGTGGGAAGAAGAATGTGCAAGGGACGGAGGGGAAAAAAACAGGGAAAAAAGGTACTTAGACAAATGAGAAACATATTTGTCTTGTCTCAGACACTGCTGTTGATATTTTCATAGAATGCCAAGGGTTTTAACTCCAAGGAAAATTATGCTGAAGTAAACCTAAGCAAAGCTTACAGGAGATTGATGAATCTTCCCACTTTCCTTGTTTTGTTTCCTGCTCGGACATTTACATCCGTTCATTCTGAGGTGATCATATTGGTCATGTTGATTAATACCCTTGACAAGGTAGAGAAGTCCTACCAATTTGACAGGTGCTTCCCGGGCTTCCTCTCTCTGCGGGGCAAGCGTGGTGAGGGAGACTGTGTTTGGGGGGTCAGAAGGCCTGAAGGAAAAGTCCAGGCTCCAACACCTACTGTATCAGTCTGTTTCTGTTGCTTATAACAGAAGTACCTGAAATTGAGTCATTTGTAGAGAAACAATATTACATACAGTTTCAGAGGCTAGGAAGCCCAAAGTCCAGGGAACATATCTGACGAGGGCCTTGTTGGTGATGACTCTACACAGCAATGCAGGGTCTCACATGGCAGGTGGCGGAGCAAGAGAGAGCTTCTCGTGTGCTCTGCTTTTAAAGCCATCAGAACCACAGGCATGACCACCATTAAACCATCAGTAGATGAATCCACTCACTAGGGCATAGTCCTCACAACCTAAGCACCTCTTCAAGGCCCCATCTTTCAATTACCATAGTAGGATTTCCCAACCTCTTAACACTGTCACAGTGGGGCTCAAGCTTCAGTGAGTTTGGGGGGGACATCCAATCCATAGCACGTACCATATGCATGACTTGAGCAAGTCATAACCTTTCATCCTCGGCCTTCTTTTACATAACAGGGGAAATAAAAATAATGCCTAACTTAGCTTAGAATGGGATAGTGCATGACATAAAAGTTGAGAGGTTCTTAACACAAAGAGAAGAAAAATAAAGCTGAGAATTGAAAGTATCAAGAAATGGCTCCTTTGTCATATGTTTAATTAAGTTCATCTCAATTTTAATAAGACGGTAATAGGCTTTTGAATGAACTGTGAACTGGTCCATCGGTGAATTTTACCATTAGGGAAAAATCCTGCCCTTTAGGAATGAAATTGGCTGGTTGCTTGCATTTCCAGAATCAAATATTTCTTTCTACATCACTTACCCAGGCTTCAGGTATGTCATGTCTATGATTGTTTCTGGGATGAAACGGGGCATACTGAGGAGAGATGTTGAGGGAGTATAAACATTTATTTTGGTGGTTTCACGAGAAGTGAATTTTTCTGATTTCTTTGTTCATTAGGAAGAATTGCAACTAGCTGACTTGGTAGGACCTAGAGAAAGGCGTTTGTTGGGAGAAATTTCCAGCCTCCCAATCCACATCTGTGTCCTTAAACCACATCTATATCTAGTTTCCACCTGGTAGATGGGTTCCAGATCTTTAGCTAGAACTCCACCTGGTAACCAGGAAGCGGGAACCCGTTGGTATACTCTGCCTAGTGGTTGAGCATCTCTCCTTTGGCAGATCTGCTGCTGGTGAGGCTTTCCCTGAGAACAGACACAGAAGTCATGGGACTTGACGACGTGACCTTCCTTTAAAATGAACTTTACTACTTGCTTCCACAAGTGGAATTTTATTTTTAGGTGGAGCTCTTTATTTTGGACACCAATAAGTCCTCCTTGATGGATAAAAACAAGAGGCACTTAAGAGGGTAGTTTGGTGTTCAAAGCCTTGAGTTGGAAAATCCACTTTTGCCAACTCACTAGTCGTGGTGATAATTATCCAGATGGTGACTAACTTTGATATTCATTCCATCATCTTTCCCTTGAGCCTCTGGAGAACGAATTTTGCAGGTTCTCAGACAGCAAAGATCAATTGCTGCCCAAAGTTACCATCTTCTTGCCCCACTGATTGCAGTCCTGTTGTTCTATAGTGTCAGAGATCTAGACTTTCCAGGGTGCAGGGAAGCTGAGAACATTCCTTGAGGTTTAGCCTGAACGGGAGTGATCGTGAGTCCCATGTTCTCAATATCTGTGTTCCATCTGCTGAGAGATTCAGTTTGTATCTTTAATATGGTTCCAGTGGCCCCACACTCACCCATGTGAGTTTAGCCCTAACAACCTCAGCAGGACTTGTAAAAATAAACGAGCCAGTTCTAATTATTTCAAGTTGGCTATGAGTTTAAGAGCCAAGTCTTCAGAATGAAAACTGACCTCTGGGACACAGAGAAATGTCAGTGTATTTAGGCATTGCCAGATAAATCTCAATTTTTTTTTTTTTTTTTTTTTTTTTTTTTGGTCCACAGCTAAGCAGTAAGCTATGTCATCCTATGGACATGTTTATTTATTGTTCTGCTCTATGTGCTTCCACGCAACGGTGACAATGCATTTTTTAACTCAGAACTTCATTGGCCAACGAGATCCCTGCACATGCTGTTGATCACATTTCCAGTATGTGTTTACCTTTGTCTTAATTTGCTTTTGAATGCAAGACTCATGGGCCTTTGCTAACTTGCACAACTAGATAAGAGGATAAAGGGGAAATAGGAACTAGAAGCAGAATCAGAAGGAAAGCACATGGGCAGTGTTAGGGTGAGAAATGGCCACACTTTCTTCCGAGGCCACGGTGGATATTGCACCAGTTTCTACCAGCTCTTCCATTTCAGTTACTAGCTCTAAAGAAAGCAAGCAAGAATTGATGGCCAGAGAGGGGACCAACTATGAGCACTGAAGTTGTATCAGGGCTAAAGCCCCTCTAAAGGAGGAAGAGGAAGACCTCTTAGTGGTTGGAAGGTACTGGTGCTCTTTAGAGGTGAAGGTAAGTCATTGTCCCAACATGACCTTCAAAGAAAAGTAAATATAGCTCAAAAGCTGAGCTCTTCTTATACTCTTAGCCTGAACCAGAGAGACTGGAAAGAGAGAGGGAGCGGAGTTAAGTGTGAATCCACCGTGGTTGGGAGAACTGAGCAAGGGTGGAATGGTCTTCACCTCCCAGGAGCAGGGTCTCCCAGCCAGCGCATGTGCCTTAGTCTGTCTGAGCCGCTATAACAAAACACTTTCGCCTGGGTAGTTTATAAGCAATAGAAATTTGTTTCTCACAGATTTAGAGGCTGGGAAGTCCGAGATCAAAGTGCCAGCAGACTTGGTGTCTGGTAACAGCTTGGTCTTCACTCCATAGATGGAGCCTTGTTACTGCGTCCTCAAATAGCAGAAGGGACCTGAGCGGGTAGGGCACTGCCTTGAACCTCTTTATAAGGTCACTGATCCCATCCTTGAAAGCTCCACCCTCAGACTTAATCACCTCCTAAAGGCCCCACCTCTTAATACTGTCATATTGACGATTAAGTTTCAAGATATGAGTTTTGGGGAGAGTCATCCAGACCACAGCACCATGCCTGTGTTTTCAGAAAGAGTGATTTTCCGGTTTGATTAGTGACTAAATCACTTGCAGGTCACCTCTCCCAGTGTCCAGCTGTCTGTTCACATCATTTGTTTTCTTCAGGGAATCCATTAGCTATAGGTCTTTTACCTTTCTGGGCGCCTTTCCTGGTCTGATTGGAAAAAGGACAGACCCAAGACTCATGTTCCACCAAGACTGGAAGGAGCTTTCAGGCTTGACAGAAGGGCCAGGGTGCCCCAGCTTCTCCGAAGGGGTTCACACATTCTGGGTTCTCGGTTTCCTAGCACGATGGAAAAATCCACCTCAGCTGTAGAGGTTTTTCTGTGCAGTTAGTTGCTTGTGGAATCTTGTGCAGGACAAGCACCTCCCTGTTGCATTGTTATACAGGGCTCTGAAAATAGAGCTCTTAACACGAGCCTCATGTTTCCTCCAGAGAGCTTGCATCTGGGCCTTTGCTGTCTCTCTCTCCAACCCTCTGAACAGCCCAGAGCCCACATGTTTTCGTTATTATGTATTCAAACGGAAACACATGTTTGTCAGAAGGATTAAAAGGCAGCAGTTAGAAGTGGATTTCTGTGTGTTTGCCCTTTGCAAGGGGAAAGGAGCGATCAGGCAGTTTCGTCTTCAGTGGGGGGTGCCAGCCTCCTGCAGTGGGCTGGGGGGGCCGCTGCACTCTTCTTCCTCTGGGGCAGGTGCAGGAGAGATGGTCTTGCACATCAGAGACCGGTGGGGATGCGCCTCCCTCCCCCCACAGCTGGAGGATTTGTTCATTTCCTCGGGAGCCTGAGAACAAAAGGAATCTTAGCAACTCGGCCTAGTAACTGTGTAGAAATTTGTTTAACTCAATAAAGAGAGTATTTTAGTCTGTGCTTCTCTAGTTAATTAGACAAGTATCTCTGCAAACTCCAAGCAGCTAATTTGTAAGGATGTTTGTCAGAAGTGGATGCTTAGGCAAGTTTTGGAGCTGCTTAATCTGTATACCCGGAAAATGTGCCTCGTACAATAAGACACACTTTGTCAGAAGGATTAGGAGAATTTTAAGTCCTGTCGAAGAAACAACAATGAAGGAAAGAAGTAGATGCTATGTAAGTTCTCCTACACTATTTCTAAAAAATGTAGGAGTAATATAGAATTCTCGTAACTTTTAGCTGACATTGTAGTCAAGGTGGTTTTTTTGTTTCGTTTATATTTACTCTTACTTGTAATACATGAGTGAAGAATATGGTGCCTTAAGTCTGATTCTCAGTTTCAGGAATTGCTCTATGTGTGCTTCAGAACTATCATGGGGTCAGTGGTTTGCCTCTCAGTGCTCTTTATGGCTATTACTGGATGTTGGTGGCTTGTGGCTGTGTGTCACAATGGATGTGATTTTCGCTGACATGCTGTGCTGCTCTGCACAATCGCAAGCCCGATGGAGCCTGTGGCCCTCTTTCACGCTGCTTTCCGGACCACTTTCCCACCTCCTGGAGTTGCTCAGTGCTCCTTTTTACCCTTTCTTTGTCCTAAGGTGCTCCCTGTCAGCTTCATACATCACCTCTCTCTCGCCAGGTATCGGAATGGCCAGGTGGGCCTGTGGGTCTCCCTCCCTCCTAGACCTTGTTGTGAAGAGAGAAGCTGGTTCTCATCCAATTTCAGGAAGAGACTTGAAAGTAGATCCATTTGGTTATTGTTATCCCCTCTAGTTTTTGAATAATGTTTTTAATAAGGCTAGTTTTAATTCAAATACCTATTTTACAAAATAAGATCTTCAAATATTAGTCACACACCTCTATCCCCTATTTTTCTGTACCTTATGACTTAAGTTACAGTGTCAAGTTACTTGCTGTTGGACAGAAGTTTGTTCTCTGTCTATGTGGATTTCCACTTTGCTTTGTTTAACAATTTATTTTTTTCTCTTGAACATTCCTGAACATTTTCTCCCTTAAAGATTTAATTGTTACTTTTGGAGCAGCAGTGATGTCCAAAACTTTATGTAAGAAGAACAAAAGCGAAGATGGCGGCTGCGGCGGCGGCCGTGGCGGGGACGGGGCGCGAAGGCAGCGGCGCGGTTCCCCGGCAGGAGCGGAGCCGGCCCGGGGCTGGGCCGGCGCCGAACGCAGCGAAGGCCGGAGCAGGATGGAGCCAGGTGAGGAGCTGGAGGAAGAGGACTCTCCAGGCGGCCGTGAGGATGGCTTCACTGCTGAGCGAGCATCTGGCTGCGGAGGCCATGGCAGCCGACATGGACCCTTGGCTGGTGTTTGATGCCCGCACCACGCCTGCCACTGAGCTGGATTCCTGGTTGGCCAAGTACCCACCATCCCAAGTTACTCGCTATGGGGACCCGGGTTCACCCAACTCTGAGCCTGTGGGCTGGATCGCAGCCTATGGGCAGGGTTACATCCCCAACTCGGGCGACGTGCAGGGTCTGCAGGCAGCCTGGGAGGCTCTGCAGACCAGTGGGCGGCCCATCACACCAGGTACCCTGCGCCAACTGGCCATCACTCACCACGTGCTCTCGGGCAAGTGGCTAATGCACCTGGCACCTGGCTTCAAGCTGGACCACGCCTGGGCTGGCATTGCCCGGGCCGTGGTTGAGGGCCGGCTTTAGGTGGCCAAGGTGAGCCCCCGGGCCAAAGAGGGTGGGCGCCAGGTCATCAGTGTTTACACGGATGACTTCACGGACCGCTTAGGTGTACTGGAGGCAGATTCAGCCATCCGTAAGCAGGCATTGCTTACGTACAAGCCTGATGTCTACACCTACCTGGGCATCTACCGGGCCAACCGCTGGCATCTCTGCCCCACTCTCTATGAGAGCCGTTTCCAGCTGGGGGGCAGTGCCCGTGGCTCCCGTGTGCTGGACCGCGCCAACAATGTGGAACTGACCTAGTGAGACCAAGTGGGGGAGATCATCCTCTGCTCGTGCCCCCCGCCCCCTTACTGGGGATGGATCCTCCTGTCTTTCTCCTCCTTGTCCCAGGAAGGCAAGTCCCCCAGCTTTGAGGACTAGGTCACTTGGGAACCGCCTGCGTCTTTGATGTCCTTGAACTTTTGCCCTCTATTTAGGGCTGACTCAAGCCCCCACAGGCTGGGGGCTCTGGCTCGCTGAGGGCCGGGCCCTCCGCCTCCCTCTTCAGTGCTGCTCCCCTCCACTGCCCAGGACCACAGGTCGGGTACAGACACCCAAGAGGAGAAGGAGCGCCTTCCTTGGCCACCCTCATCCCCAGCTCTACCTCCCCATTTCCTGCATTCTCCCCTTCTTTCCTCCCTCCCTCAAGGGAGAAAACTTAGTGCTTCCAGTTCCTCTCCTTGGAGCCTCAATAGTCCAGGGGGCAGGGGCCATGCAGGCCTGAGCATGCATTTTGTGGGGACATAGTTGTGCCCACACATCTCCTGGCAGAGAGGGGATGCCAGAGTCATGGACTTGGGGCCTGCCACTCCTGCCACCTCACACAACCTGCACCACCTTCCTCCCTTCCTGAGCTACCTTGACATGTGCCTGCTCCTGGTATTTCAATAAAACCCAGCTTGGGTCTGTGTCTTGAAAAAAAAAAAGAAGAAGAAGAAGAACAAAAGCCGTTATGGATTGGGTTGAATAAAATCCCATTTGCTGACAATGCCAGATATGGAGGAAGTACTGCTGTTCATGTCTCTTCATTTACTCCTGTCAAGGCCAAGTTCGTGCTCTCAGGGGTCCCTGCTGCTGATAATCTCAGCAGCTTTCCCTCCCTGAAGGAACAGCTGAATTGCCAATAAAATCTAAGCATTTTTACTCTTTTAAGGGTCTCAAACACCTCTATCTTCCCATAACTCTTTCCTTCCTTCCTTCCTTCCTTCCTTCCTTTTTTAGTTTCTTTCATTTAATGCTGAACTTGTGCAAGCAAGTTGCAAACATCATGACAGTTCAGCCCTCTCTAAATATTTCAGGTTATTCTCCTAAGAGCAAAACATTCTCCTACATAACCTCCACGCCATTACCACCTTCAAGAAGTTTAATGTTGGTACAATATTTTCTAACACAGAGTTGAGACTCAAATTTTCCCAGTAGTTCTAACAATGGCCTCTAGACCAGGATCAAAGGAAAGACCACGCATTATATTTAGTCATCGTTTAATCTAGGATGGTTCCTTCAACATTTTTTGTCTTCATGTTATTGACATTTTTCAGTAGTTTGCCAGTTGTTTTATGATTTGTCTAATAATTTGGATTTGTCTGGTCCTTTTCTCTTGATTATATTCAAGTTAAACATTTTTGGCAAGAATACTGCATAATTAATATTGTGTTCTCAGGGTATCACATCAGAAAATACTTTATGTCATTTTATCAATTTGGTGATTGGTGATGTTAAGTTTGATAGCTTGGTTAAGATGGTGTCTGCCAGACTTTGTTGCAAGGTCTTTGTTGCAATTAATAAGTAATCTGTGGGGTGATATTATGAGACTCTAAATATCCTGTTTGCCAAGAACTTTTTACTCAATGGTTTAACAACCATTAATGATTTTGCCTGAATCAGTTCTTATATTAGTGATTCAAAGGTAGTGACTTTTATAAGTCTATCATTCATTTTACATTTATTAGATGTCATTCTTCTGTAAAGAAGTATCTCCCCTTCCCCTACCTTTTTTTGTTTTAATATCACTATGAACTCATAAATTACTTTTATTCAGTGTATGACAGTCCATTATTGTTTACCCTTTTTGATGCTCAAATTGACTCCTATTTGGCCAATGAGAGCCCCTTCAAGCTGGCTTTTGTGTCTCTCTGTTTCCTTCAGTCTTTGAGCACTTCCTTAGTCTCTGGAACAATAGGATGTTTCTGAATAATCTTATGTCTTCCCTACTCCAAACCTGGGATTAGCCATTTCTTCAAAGAGCTCTGGTTCCTTTTATTGGGAAATGGTATTTAGAAACCAAGATCTGGAGCTAGATATGCTTCTTGCCACTGGAGTGTCATTGCTTTAGTGGACAGCATTAGGAAATGCATGGATTTTTATTTTTAATTTTTTTTTGATTTTTTAAAAAAATTAATTTATTTATTAATTTAATTTTTTCTTAAAATTTTATTTTGTCGATATACATTGTGGCTGATTATTGTTGCCCCTCAACAAAACCTCCCTCCTGCCTCCCTCCCACCCCCGCCACCAATGTCCCCTCTGTTTGCTTGTTGTATCAACTTCAAGTAATTGTGGTTGTTATATCTTCTTCCCGCCCAGCCCGTTTGTGTGTGTGTGTGTGTGTGTGTGTGTGTGTGTGTGTGTGTGTGAATTTATATATTAATTTTTAGCTCCCACCAATAAGTGAGAACATGTGGTATTTCTCTTTCTGTACCTGACTTGTTTCACTTAATATAATTCTCTCAAGGTCCATCCATGTTGTTGCAAATGGCAGTATTTTATTCGTTTTTGTAGCTGAGTAGTATTCCATTGTGTAGATGTACCACATTTTCTGTATCCACTCATCTTATGATGGACATTTGGGCTGGTTCCAACTCTTGGCTATTGTAAAGAGTGCTGCGGTGAACATTGGGAAACAGGTATGCCTTCGACTTGATGATTTCCATTCCTCTGGGTATATTCCCAATAGTGGGATAGCTGGGTCCTATGGTAGATCTATCTGCAATTGTTTGAGGAACGTCCATACCATTTTCCATAGAGGCTGCACCATTTTGCAGTCCCACCAACAATGTATGAGAGTTCCTTTTTCTCCGCAACCTTGCCAGCATTTATCGTTCAGGGTCTTTTGGATTTTAGCCATCCTAACTGGGGTGAGATGGTATCTCAGTGTCGTTTTGATTTGCATTTCCCAGATGCTGAGTGATGTTGAGCATTTTTTCATATGTCTGTTGGCCATTTGTATATCTTCCTTAGAGAAATGCCTACTAAGCTCTTTTGCCCATTTTTTAATTGGGTTGCTTGTTTTTTTCTTGTAAAGTTGTTTGAGTTCCTTATATATTCTGGATATTAATCCTTTGTCAGATGTATATTTTGCAAATATTTTCTCCCACTCTGTTGGTTGTCTGTTCACTCTGTTAATTGTTTCTTTTGCTGTGCAGAAGCTTTTTAGTTTGATAGAATCCCATTTGTTTATTTTTCCTTTGGTTGCCCTTGCTTTTGGGGTCGTATTCATGAAGTCTGTGTCCAGTCCTATTTCCAGTCCTATTTCCTGAAGTGTTTCTCCTATGTTTTCTTTAAGAAGTTTTATTGTTTCAGTGTGTATATTTTAATCCTTAATCCATTTTGAGTTGATTTTAGTATACGGTAAGAGGTATGGATCTAGTTTCATTCTCCTGCATATGGATATCCAGTTATCCCAGCACTATTTGTTGAAGAGGTAGTCCCTTCCCCAGTGATAGGCTTGGTGCCTTTGTCAAAGTTCAGATGGCACTAAGTGTGTGGGTTGATTTCTGGATTATCTATTCCATTGATCAGTGTGTCTGTTTTTGTGCCAGTACCATACTGTTTTGGTTATTATAGCTTTGTAGTATAGTTTAAAGTCAGGTAGTGTTATACCTCCAGCTCTATTTTTTTTGCTCAGCATTGCTTTGGCTAGGAAATGCATGGATTTTTAAATATTGAGTTTGTAGCAATACTTCCAATTCCAATGCAACATCACAACGTTCTTCCTCTCCTTACCCCATTTCATATTTGTATATCTTTGATCCTGCTGTGACAACCTTGGTTCTAAAGTGTTCATTTCCACTACTTCACAATACAAAGAGGGACTTCAAAAAGTTCATGGAAAAATAGAATTAAAAAATAATACAATCTTACCATGAGCTTTTATTTATTTATTCTTAATTTTATTTCGTCGATATACAATGTGGTTGATTATTGTTGCCCATTACTGAAACCTCCCTCCCCCCACCCTCTCCCCCCTCCCACCCAACAATGTCCTTTCTGTTTGCTTGTTGTACCAACTTCAAGGAATTGTAGTTGTTATGTCTTCTTCCCCCACCCCCTACCCCCAGTTTTTTTTTTTTTTGTGTGTGTGTGTGTGTGTGTGTGAATTTATTTATTTATTTTTAGCTCCCACCAATAAGTGAGAACATGTGGTATTTCTCTTTCTGTGCCTGACTTGTTTCACTTGAGAAAATTCTCTCAAGGTCCATCCATGTTGTTGCAAATGGCTGTATTTCATTCATTTTTATAGCTGAGTAGTAGTCCATTGTGTAGGTATACCACATTTTCTGTATCCACTCATCTGATGATGGACAATTGGGCTGGTTCCAACTCTTGGCTATTGTAAAGAGTGCTGCAATGAACATGGGGGAACAGGTAGACCTTCGACTTGATGATTTCCATTCCCCTGGGTATATTCCCAACAGTGGGATAGCTGGGTCATATGGCAGATCTATCTGTAACTGTTTGAGGAACCTCCATACCATTTTCCATAGAGGCTGCACCATTTTGCAGTCCCACCAACAATGTATGAGAGTTCCTTTTTCTCCACAACCTCGCCAGCATTTATCATTCAGAGTCTTTTGGATTTTAGCCATCCTAACTGGGGTGAGATGGTATCTCAGTGTGGTTTTGATTTGCATTTCCCGGATGCTCAGTGATGTTGAGCATTTTTCATATGTCTGTTGGCCATTTGTATATCTTCCTTAGAGAAATGCCTACTTAGCTCTTTTGCCCATTTTTTAATTGGGTTGCTTGTTTTTTTCTTGTAAAGTTGTTTGAGTTCCTTGTATATTCTGGATATTAATCCTTTGTCAGATGTATATTTTGCAAATATTTTCTACCACTCTGTTGGTTGTCTTTTAACTCTGTTAATTGTTTCTTTTGCTGTGCAGAAGCTCTTTAGTTTGATATAATCCCATTTGTTTATTTTTCCTTTGGTTGCCCGTGCTTTTGGGGTCGTATTCATGAAGTCTGTGTCCAGTCCTATTTCCTGAAGTGTTTCTCCTGTGTTTTCTTTAAGAAGTTTTATTGTTTCAGGGTGTATGTTTAATTCTTTAATCCATTTTGAGTTGACATTAGTGTATGGCAAAAGGTATGGGTCTAGTTTCATTCTCCTGCATATTGATATCCAGTTCTCCCAGCACCATTTGCTAAAGAGGCACTGTCTTCCCCAGTGTATAGGCTTGGTGCCTTTGTCAAAGATCAGATGGCTGTAGGTGTGTGAGTTGATTTCTGGATTCTCTATTCTATTCCATTGATCAGTGTGTCTGTTTTTATGCCAGTACCATACTGTTTTGGTTATTATAGCTTTGTAGTATAGTTTAAAGTCAGGTAGTGTTATGCCTCCAGCTTTATTTTTTTTGCTCAGCATTGCTTTGGCTATGTGTGGTCTTTTGTTATTCCGTATAAATGTCTGGATAATTCTTTCCATTTCTGAGAAAAATGTCATTGGGATTTTGATGGGGATTGCATTAAATTTGTATATCACTTTGGGTAGTATGGACATTTTCACTATGTTGATTCTTCCAATCCAAAAGCATGGGATATCTTTCCATCTTCTTGTATCCTCTCTAATTTCTCTCAGCAGTGGTTTGTAGTTCTCATTATAGAGATTTTTCACATCCTTGGTTAACTCAAACAAAAACTGCAGGAGTTCACTGCCACACGACCACCCTTACAAGAAATTCTCAAGGGAGTACTGGGTTTGGTTCCTGAAAAATAACTACCACTGCCATAAATACCCATGAAAAATCTAAACCCACTAGTATAATAAAAATGGCATTCATGAAGATAAAACAAACAAACAAAAAGCCTATCTACAACCTAAGGAACCGACAAACACAGAAAACAAACAGTAAATCAGAAAGCAAGGAACAAAAGACTCCTAAGACAACCAAACAACCAATAAAATGCTAGGAATAAATCAACACCTTTCAATAACAACTCTTAATGTAAAATGCTTAAATTCCCTAATCAAAAGACACAGACTGGCTGACTGGGTTAAAAAGGAGGACCCAACTATATGCTGCTTTCAAGAGACCCACCTCACCCATAAAGACTCACATAGACTAAGAGTGAAAGGATGGAAAAAGATTTACCATGCAAACAGAAAAGAAAAATGAGCTGGAGTAGCTATTCTTATATCTGACAAAGTAGACTTTAAACCAAAAACCATAAAAAGAGACAATGAGGGACACTACATAATGATAAAAGGACTGATCCATCAAGAAGACATAACAATCATAGATATGTACGCACCCAATGTTGGAGCAGCCAGGTTTATAAAAAAAACTCTATTAGAACTAAAGAAGGAAATAGACACTAATACTATAATAGCCGGGGACCTGAACACCCCACTGTCAATAATGGACAATTCTTTCATCTAGGCAAAGAATCAGCAGAGAAACACAAGATCTAAACAATAATGTAGACCAATTGGACTTGGCAGATATCTGAAGAACATTCCATCCAACAACTTCAGAATATTCATTCTTCTCATCAGCACATGGATCATTCTCCAGGATAGATCACATATTAGGTCACCAATCAAGTCTCAAAAAATTCAAAAAAAATTAGAATTATCCCATGTATTTTCTCAGACCATAATGGATTAAAACTAGAAATCAATAACAAATGAAATTCTGGAAACTATACAAACACATGGAAATTAAACAGCATTCTACTTAATGACATATGGGTCCAAGAAGAAATCAAGCAGGAAATCAAGAAGTTTATTGAAACTAATGAAAATAATATTACCATGAGCTTTTTAAAGACCCCTCGTACACACAATATAGTTTACGAAGTTTTACAATATAACTACTAACAAAAAAATCCACAGAATGAAATTTAAGATTTTTTTGGAGTTATTTTTGTCCTTAAAAAGTATCCCACTGAGTATGTACAAGTATAGTCAGTGTCCTATGTGCAAAAGTTACTTGGGTTCATTCTTTTTTTTCCACGGGGTTATGTTATCAATTTCATTTGTAATAAGTTCCATTTGTGTCTGTTTGTATTTGACATTAGAATTTTTTCCCTATAATTTTTTGCTTAATTTTAGTTTTTGCACATGTAAAATAATAGTATGTTTTTCAAAAGTCAAAACTATATAAATGAGATACTCAGAAAAGTCTCACCCTCTTCCCTGTATCTTCCATCCCATTCTCACATGCTTACTGTTGGTTACCAATTTCATTAGTTTCTTGTTTATCCTTTCTGTATTTTTTTTTTTTAAAGATGTAGTCCTCCCCCTTTTTTTAAAGGTAGCATCGGATATATTTCTTGCAACTCATTTATTCACTTATCCTGGAAATCACTCCATATTAGCTCACAGAGATTGTTCTTATTGTTTTTTACAGCTGTGCAGCCCAATCAGTGATGTTTATTTAACTGGTCTTTCATGGATGAGCATTTAGGTTGTTTCCAATATTTTGCTATTACAATTAATACCACACTGAATAACGCCGTGCATTTTTAAAAAGTTACGTGGAGACTGACATTCAGGGAAAATTCTGGAAGTGGAATTTTGGGTCAAAAGAAAAATGCAAATGTCATTATGTTAGGTTTATGTCAGTTTACCTTTCGTAGGATTATTCCATTTGGCACTCCACCAGCAATGTATGACAGTGCCCATTTTCAGGAATCCTTTCCAAGAGAGGGTACAGTCTAGCTTTAGAATTTTTGTCAATCTGATAGGTAAGAAACGGTACCTCAATGTAGTTTTAATTTGCTTCTCTTTTATCACAGCTGAATTTGAGCATCTTTTGATATGAGCTATTTTTATCTTTTTCTTGTAAATTGTTTGCTCTCGTCTTTTGCTCACTTTTCTATCAAATTTTTAGCTATTTTTCTCTTTTTCTAAGAATACTTTACTAATTAGGGAAATTAGCCTTGTATAGTCTGCAAATATTTTCTCTCAGTTTGTTTTGTGCCTTTGCTTACAGTGTTTTTTTCTGCCATACAAACTGATAGTTAAATTTTTAAGTAGTCATATTTATGAATCTTTTTTTTTATTGCATCTGGATTTTGAATCATAGTTAGAAATCCTTTTAACTACCCAGATTATAAAGAAATTTAGTCCTGTTTTCTGTAACTGCTTGTATGTTTTTATTTTAGTTTTTCATGTAGACTTCTTATCTTCTTGGAATTATTGCTGTGTGTGGTGTGAGGTATGCATCCAATTTTATCTTTTTTCCAACTAGCTATCCAATTGTCTCAACATCTTTTCTGAAAGTCTCTTCACCCCAATGAGTTGAGGTGCCACCTTTATCATATGCTAATTTCTGTACTTTCTATTCTGTTCCACTGGTCTCCCATCTATCCCTGGGTCATTACCCCATAGTTTTAATTGTAGTGGCTTTATAGTATGTTTTAATATCTGTTTTAGTTTTATTCTGTGTGGTTTTGAAAAATCAGGAATAGGTGTTTATTTTTTTTAAAGTCCTTTTACAAATTTGCAGAGATAATCATATGATTTTTCTTCAGGTCTGTTAATAAGTGAGTTATGTTTATGAATTACCTTTATATTGAACAATCTTAGGTTATGCTATAATATTTTCTTGATAGGATGTTGGATTCCATTTGCAAATACTTTAAAGTTTTTGCAGCATATTCATTAAAAGATATTGGTCTGTAGTTGTGTGTGTGTGTATGCTTGTGTGCATTACTCTTTAAGTTTAAATATGAATATTATGTTTTCATTATTAAAATAACTTAGAACTTTCACTTTCTTTCTCCACTCTAGAGAACAAGCTATGTAACTTTGGAAATATCGAGTGCAAGACTTGGTAGAATTCCTCTGTGAAACCATCTGGGCCTAGTGTTTTTTTTATTTCTTCCGTGAACATTATTCATTTAAGTTTTATATCTCTACTGGAGTCAATTTTGCTAATGTGCAAAATTGCTAATGTGCAGAAAAACATCCACAGTTTTTCTAGGAAATCTTCCCTTTTATCCACTTTTCAAATTTATGAGGATAATTCAAAAAGTTCATGGAAATATTCATATTCTCTTTCAATTCTATTTTTTCATGAACTTTTTTGAAGTACCCTCATATTTTTCATTGAGCAGTTGCTTATGTTTAAAAAAATTTTTCTTTCAAATCGACCATATTCCTCCCCACTTGTCATTTCTCATTTCTTATGTTTGTGTTGTCTTGAGTAGGTGTCTTAACTGGTGCTTGTCTTTTGTTGGTTTTTCTCAAAGAAGTAGCATTTCAGATTGTTTATAGTTCACTCTTTTTCTGTTTTATACCTCATGACTTTCTGCCTTTATCTGTACTATGAATTTCCTGCTTTGCTACTCTTTTTCTAGCTTTTTGAGTAGGAATTTAACTCATTTATTTTTATCAATTTGAACATTGAAACTATAATGTTTTTTCTGATCACTGCTTTAATTATATCCCAAAATTCTGATAGGCAGTGTTTTTACTATTAATTTTTAGAAGTTCTAAAATTGGTTTGTATTTCTAAGAGAATTTTTTTTCTTTTTTTTGTCTTTTTTTTTCGTGACCAGTGAGTGCACCGGCCATTCCCATATAGGATCCGAACCCGCAGCGGGAGCGTCGCCGCGCTCCCAGCGCCGCACTCTCCCGAGTGTGCCACGGGCTTGGCCCTCTAAGAGAATTTTTAATGGAATTTTTTGTTTTTTATTATTAATTCTAGTTTAGCACTGTGACCAGAAAATGTTGTTTATATTATTTCAATTTTATGGAGGATTTCTTTGTGATGTAGTTGTTGGTCAATGTTAGTAAATGTTCCCCATAAACGTAAGAAGAACTTATAGTCTCTATTATTATGTTGTACAGATATTCTGTGTATTTACTTTTTTCCTCACTCATGCTATCTTCAACTGGAAGTTGTACGTTATCATTTCTTATGATGTTTCTGTTTTTCTTTGCAGTTTTTATACTTTCTACTGTATCAGGGATCAGCAAACTACAGCCTGAAGACCAGCTGCCTGTTTCTGTAAATAGAGTTTTATTCAAACACAGCAATGCTCATCCATTTACATATTGTTTATGGCTGCTTTATTACTACAATGGCAGCATCAAGTAGTTGCCACAGAGAGTGTATGGCCTCAAGCTTAAAATATTTACTATCTACATCTTAAAGAACAAGTTTGCCAACCCCTGTACTATATGAAGGTGCATAGATATTTATACCTACTCTATCTTTGATGTGAATTGCATCTTTTAGTACTATAAAGTCTCCTTCTTTGTAATTTTTAATATTTTGGGGCCTGAATTCTACCTTATTTGATGTCAGCATTATAACCCCTGTTTTCTTTCCTTTTTTTTTTTTTTACTTCATTGGTTTATCTCTTCAGTTTTAGGTGTTCTGGATAACTTTGATTTGCACATGTATCTCATATACAGCATGGAGTTGGGTTTTGCTTTGTGATAAAATTTGAAAATATTTTAATAAGTGAGTTAAGCCCTGTTAGAAGTGGAATCATTTTTTAAGCTTTCAGTGTAGAATAGAAACAAGTTTTACATACGATATTTGAAGGCTTCTGAAGATAATGTATTTTGTATAAACCCAAAATAGGTAGGTGAAGATACCTTAGATTTCAAGTTTTATATTGGGAATTATTATTGTGGTTTCACCCTCTTATATATATGATTAAATCAGCACTGACTAGATATTTTGTTGTGACCTAAAAATTGACTTGAAACGAACATGAAACTGAATTGCTGCTTAAATTGAAGGTAAATGTTAGTAGAATTTACATCTTAGATAACTAAAAAGTAAAACAAATGGGAAAATTTTCAAAAAGACTCATTAACTGACTCTAGGTTAATTCATTTCTTGCTTATACTGTTTTTGTGTTTTCATATGTTTATTAATACAATCGTTATGAATTCTACAATTGGCTAAACCCTGTTTATGCAACTCATGATATAAAGATGATTTTAAGCAGCATCACTCACTTCAGAAATTCATTGTCTAGTTTGGACCGTGAAGACATTATTGCCACGCATACAATTTTTTGCCAGAACTGATCATTCTCCTTTCAGTTAGAATGGGTTCCTTTGGATTTCCCCCCCTTTCTTTGGATGACATAACTAAAGTATACTGTGTTTTCTCTCATGCAGGGCAGCCACTGATCACAATGTGGATAATACGACTGAAATACTCAGGGAGTGGTTAAAAAATGTACAGAGACTCTATCACTATGTGGAGTGGAGGCCTATGGATGAACCAGAGTGAGTAACAAGAGTGAATTTTGTAAACTCCTTATTTACCCTTCCTTCTTAACCACTTCTGCAGCCCTTCAGGCTTTCAGTCTTGGAGACACGTGACGTTTCATTGTCTTTCATCTCTGTACTTAAGTGCGTTACCAACACCTGCCACGTTTTCCTTTCACAGATCTTCATAGTTCCTTCCTCCCCGGCTGCCAGCCAAGTTCAGTTTTTTGTTAGTTCATAAATAAATTACCACAGCAGTATATATGTAAATGTTATTATTTATTCTTATTTTGAGTATAAACCTTTTATACTTGAGGGATCATAGTGAAAAGTTTGCAAACCTTGCTTCTTTTATTTATCATGTCTTGGTCATTATTATATAAAAATAGTTAAGGAGCTTTGTTTTTTTAACTGGAAAGTATACATTGTATGGCTATATCATAATTATTTAATCAGTCCTCTACTGATGGATATGTAGGTTATTTCCAATTGTAACCATAGCAACTTCTTTCTTTAAAAAATTTTTTTTATTGAATCAAAATTGATTATACATATTTTTGGGGTTCAACATTGAGATATGTTGATCAAATAAATATTAGTAGCATATATATTATTACACATCGTAGTTATTCCTTATGCCCCTTGTTTAAAATCTCCCCCTCCCCCTCTCATTCCCCCCTCCCCCCTCTAATTACCTTAGATTTCTTCTCTCCTTCTGAAAGAGTAGTGGTTACTCTGTTGATCTGTTGCCTAGATGATCTGTCCAATGCTGAGAGGTGTGATCAGGTCCCCCAATATTATCACAGAGCAGATGCTGCTTCTGTCACTCTGAAATGGGCTTTGTGGAGAGAGACATCCTCTTCTTTTCTTTATCTCCACTGGTGACTCTCCTTGTGTCAATGCACTCCAGTGGCTGGCGGACCATCTGCATGGTGGTTGTGGCATCTAGCTGCTTTCGCGGCAGCCGTGGTTATTGTGGTGGCTGTGGTGGGCCACCCACATGGAGGTGATGTTTTTGGCATGCTCCTTGGTGCTGGCAGTGTGCCTTGTTGTGGGGAGTGTCTGGTCCCTGGCTCCACACCCCAGGTCCCCAGGTGGGTCCCCAGGCACTGGCGTGGTGTGTCTATTTGTGGGAGGGGAGCCTGGTCCCTGGCTACAGTCCCCAGGTGGGCCCCAAGGTGCTGATGTGGTGTGCTTGGTTGTGGGAGGGGGGGCGTCCAGTCCTCTTCTCCATGCTTTAGGTCCCTGGGCGGGCCGTGTGGTGCTGGTGCAGTGTGCGTGGTAGTGGGAGGGGGATCCGGTCCCCTTCTCCATGCCTCGGGTCCCTGGGCAGGTCCTGAGGCACTGGCGAGGTGTGCCTGGTTTTGGGCAGGGGTTTTGGTCCCCAGCTGCATGCCCTGGGCCCCTGGGCAGGCCCCAAGGTGCCGGTGGTGTGAGTGGCTGTGGGCAGGGGTCCTTTCCTTGGCTCCATGCCTCATGTCCCCTGGTGGGCCCCAAAGAACTAATGGTGTGCCTGGGCTGGAACGAATTTTTTGTCCTTTGCTTACTTCTAAAACGGGGAAACTTCCTGTGGGAACCAGTACTTGAGCTGTGTGGTTGAGTTAAATTGTTGCTTTGCTGCTGTTTCCCTAGGGAAGGCTTTTCGTGCAGCTCAGGGTTTTATGGGTGACCTTACAGGTACTTCAGGCTCTCCAGAGACTTGGTGCACCTGGGTTGTATAGAAACTCTGATCTGGGCCCGAGTTTTCTCATCAAACTGCACCCCATGCAATTCTGCATTCCCGACCAGTCTCCTCTGAGTGGTCCTGTGCTGATTAGGGGGCGGATTGGCTGTCCTTGCTGTGTCCCAGTGTTCTCCCGGTGGGCCCGTCTTCCCTGCTACCCACACTCCAAACTCTTCGCATGGGATGGGCCCTGTGCTGGTCTCTTGCGTTGACTCACCAGCCTCTGAATGGCTCCCCTTTTTTAGCTGTTCTGACTTTTCGCTCCTGCGTGGGTCCACAGGAACCCTATTAGTGATCTTGCTGTCCTGGGGGCCACCAAGGCCCTCTTTTCCCCTTCCACCTCCAAGTAACTCCATCTGAAGGGCACAGCTGCAGCTTCTGCTGGCTCTTGCTCCATGCACTCAGCAGCTCCAGCGTTAAAACAGCTGCGGCCCAAAACTCTCGGAGCAGCTTTTTCTTTCTCTCTTCATGGTTTCTCCCACCTTCATGAACTCCATAGGTCTCTCCTCCTCTTCCCCTGAGCTGCAGTGGCACTAGCTTGGCTGATGTTACATTTTTTCATTGTAAATTGGTTGATTTGTTGGACAGAGTGATTCTCGGGACCATCTATTCCACCATCTTGACCAGAAACTCAACCATAGCAACTTCTTAGTTGGCTCTATTTCCAAGTCATCCTACATACCATACTGTGAAATCAATGTACCTAAAATACAAATGAAATAGTTTCATTCCTCTATTAAAAGGACTCCAATGGCTCTCCAGTACCTACAGACCAAAGTTCAAATACCTGACACTTTTATTTAAAAGATTCCATTAACTGAGCATCCATATTTTCTGCTTCTTCCCAAAAGAAAATCTGCTTCATCCAGAATGTCCTTATATTTTCAGCACTCGAACTGTTGCCCATGCAGTTCCTGGAAGGCCCTTTTCTTCTTTGTAACCAGCTCTTTTCCCAAATCATACCCACTACAGAAAGCTATTCCTCGTCGTTCCAGGTATAAAGGTCTACCTTCCTCTCAACAATTGTAGCGCTTATTTTCTACATCATTCTTTTTGATACAACAATATGCTTAAGTAACATTATTAGTCAACTGTGCAATTTATGCATATTTCTAAATAAATGACAGGTTCTCTGGCAGGGGCTAGAGTATACAAACACTTTATATTTCCCCCCAGTGCTGTATTATTGGCAGGCACTAAATTAATACTTGTTGGATGAACAAATGAGTGAATAAGAACAAGTATAAATGTAATGTATTTAATGCTTACTATTGTTTTTTTTTTTTTTTTTTTTTAAATAAAGAGAAATGTATGTGGAAAGAAGAAACACAGACCATTTACAAAGGGGGCAATATAATAAGAAAGTAAACATTATTGTACCTGGCCCTTTCCCCACCCCTGCCTCACCAACCTGAAAAACTCAGCCCTTGTTATTGAAAACATAAGATACAGCTATAATGTGGATACTTTGGTACCTTACCTCTGCCTGATAAATTCAGTATCAAAATGTTTTGTTTAGTTTTTAGAACAAAGATTGAAGAACTAATCTTCAAAACTATTTTAAATAGTCACGTCACAAAAATTTGGGGGTTTATCCAGTGCATCCTGAATAGCTTAAATTTTTAAAAAGAAAGATTTTTATGGATACTTTTGTATGTATATTTCTGTCATTTTTCATGAGTGAATTTAGAAGGAAAAAAATAACAATAACTAAAAATGGCATTCCAAGGTTTTAGGAAAAAAAACTGATTTTCTAAGAGCTAAGTTGAGTGTTTTGGCATATACCAAATTTGAGATAAAAACAATGTATCAAAACTAGTAAGAAAAATAATTTTCCAGTATTGCAATTACATAAACTCTTAGTTTTTTTTTTTTTTTTTAAATAACCATTTTAAAAGTGGAATATATTGAAGCATTTTTTCATATAAATTCCAGTACTTCTGACTTTGGTTATGGTAGTCTATAACTTGAGTAGAACAGAGAAAGAGAACTTTCTCTTTCTCCTAAATCCATCACTATAGTCTTAAACATCCACATGCAGTGTTTTCACATCCACATGCAGGTTTCTATTTTCACATATCCATCCATCTAGCCATTTGATTTTCAAAACAACAATTATATAAGTCATTCTGCCTTTGTATTAATGTTCTTAAGCTGAACTGCTACATAAATTTTTAAGTTTATAAAGAATTTCTCTATATAGCAATTGCACTGAGGTGGGTTGAGGTGTGTGTTAACCAATTAGCAGAACCAAATGAGAAGAAGCCTCATGTATAGTATATAAAATGAGAAGTTAAAAAGAAAAAAATTTAAGACTCAGTGTTTAGCAGGAGGAAACTATACAATTATTTTATCCCCAAAGGAATGCCAGTTCTTAACAAAATAAAGACAACAAAAAGTTCACTACGAACTTTTAACCTAAAGGTGAAGAACATACAGTTAGCCAATAACAGCAAACAGTTCATGCAACTATGTAAGTAAGAGAGGAAAGCAATATTGCACTGAAGGGGGAACCCTGGAGGGCTAATCCACCTCTTTCACTGACTCAAAGTAACCAGCCATTTCCTGTATGCATTGGCAAACCTGGCTTGCTCTATATTCCCGCAAGTGGACAACACTTGATCAATGAACCTGTGCTCCATTTCTAGGCCTAGGGAGTCTGGAGCTGGGGTCCGGTTCATGCGTTTGGTTTCCTGGGAATAGCCTTGCTTGCTAGAGTCATTCAGTCCATCCACCTCCATTGCCTGAGACAGTTGGGGGCTTGCTGGAATGAAGTGCAAGTCATTCAAAGTCCCCCCAGGGCTGTCTCCAGGTGTCAACTGGGTCATGCTATGAGGAAACCTACCATTTAAGTGATGCTGAAGGTAGAAAACATGCCGCCGATGACACCAAAGAGTTTCGTGTCCTGGGTAGGAATCAATAAGGTCAGTGCTGAATTCAATTTCTTCTTCTAGAAGATGGGGAAGATTTATCCTTGGTTTCTCTGTCGAAGCTGCTGCTACTTCATCTTTTGGAGGAACTAGGGCAGGCTCACTTTTCAAAGGGTTTTGCTCCAATACAGAACTGTCTATCACAGTTTGGCTAATCAAAGACTTTTTAACAAAAACTGGCGGTAGTGAAATCCACTGTGGTCTGAAACATGCATGGATGCCCAGTGTTTAGTAGAAGATAGTTCATCAAGAAGAATCTGTGAATCCATGTTTCTGGACTCTTCGGAAACTTAGTTAAGGCCAGTTTTCCCAGATGTAAGTCCTTAATTGGATTTAAAGTGCCAGCAAGGATCAGCTCTTTCCTTCCTAAAAGTCTCCTTTGCTGATTCTTCCTCATCTGGCAAACGCTAGAACAGTGCTCACGTTCCATGCAGTGGTAAAGTCTGGGTTTAGAAGCAGCAGGGTGCATGTGACATCAACAACTCATCTCCGTTCAGCCACTGCTTTCTCGTTCTGTACAAAAGGAGCTTGTTGTGGACATATGGTAAAAGGAACTTGACACACCAGCTCTCCACACCAAGTTTGTTTTCAGCCAGGACTATGGGACTCCGGTTATACCGAGCTTCAGGACATGGGATCAGGCCAATTTCATCTATGTGCGGGTTCCTCCTGAAGGCGTTGGTGATGTCCTTCACCACCCGCTGCACCAGCACCGCCACCTCCTCGCTCGTCTCGGCCGTGTTGGCGGCGGCCGCGGCGGCTCGGGCGCGCCTCCGGGAGGGCCGAGCCGCCGGCGGGAGTTCCGCGGGGAGCGCGCGCGTGTGCGCCGGTTGGGCCGCGCCCCCGCCGCCGCCTAATGCTTACTATTGTAAATGTTTCCGAGACTCCTATAACTCCACATTAAGAAATTACAGAACTACCATGAATGAGTTGCCAGAATTTCTGCCCAGGATAAGTAATTTATTGAAAGCCAAATCTGCACTATAATAATGATAAATGACATCCCAGAACACATTTCTATTCCTCTAGTCTCTCTCTCTAAATGTAATAGTGCAAGCATGTGGTCTTTGTATAAGAAAAATTTAGCAATGAAGTTTGAACACTGTAAAAGATTTTAAACACCCCTTGGGAGTTCCTTATAATGGAATTCGGCCAATTAAAATGGCACAGAAAGATTTCGTGCCTTGCATCCTGGTAACGTTCTCTGTACCCAGGTTTTGACTAAATATATTATATGCCAAGGTCGGTGTGAAAAATAATAAGGAAGGCCTTTCTCTCTTTTTTGGCAGGATATTTAGAAAAACAGAAATTCCACTGATTTTTGTTGAAGCAATAATTGGAGAAGGCATTCCAGAGAATTCCTGTACATAGTTTTATCAACCTTATTTGTATAGTTAAAGACTCGTTGTTTTGGTGATTTTTCATTCACTAAAACAAACACATTGCCAATGCAGGTACGAGAACTTCAAGGGGTGGCCAGTTTCGGGCTACTGTGACAGCACCAGTGAGTGACCATACCAGCTGGGGGCTTTCAGAAGGGTTCTGGAGGATGGACCGACCCACTTGCCTTTGTGGGCATGCAGGGGTCCGGGCCTGGCTGTGTTGTGGATGTTGCTGTAGATACCAGTGACGTTATGTATCTGCCCCATGGCCTCGCTTTACCTGAGATAGGTCAACGGGTTAGGCTGTATGGAATTACTTACTGAGATTCTACGGAGTAAGTCAAATCTTTGTTCTTCCTGGGAGACTTGTATTTTTACATATGACCTTTCCAAATTTATCTGATGGCGGGATGTATAAAAAAGTGTCTAGGGACATGAGCTTTCAGGCTAAACTTCCTGAATTCAAATCTTGATTGTATAACACAGGGTGAATGACTTAACTGCTCCACACCAATATTCTCATCTGTAAAAGGGGGAGAACAGTAGTACTTACCTCATAGGGATCTTGTTAGAACCCATTAAAATATTTCCTGTAAAGATTCTTATGTTATATAGTGAGCAGCAAGTTACCTAATCTCTTACTGCTCCAGATTCCTTATCTGCAATATGGGATGTTGATAACAATAATAGTATCTACTTCCTTGGGTTGATAGAGGATTAAATGAGTTAGTACACAGAGACATCTAGGACAGAGCCTGGTACTTGTAGGCACTCAATAATTAAAAGCTATTATTATTGTTATTATTCTTTTAGGTCTCATCCTGATGAAATTGGACCAAAGCATTGGCCAAGCTCCCGGTTTGCCCATGTGATGAAATTACGACAGGCAGCCCTTTGAACTGCGAGGGAAAGATGGTCAGACTACATCCTGGTAAAAACAGATGTTTCATTTCTTGACAGCTGTTATCTAGAATGTGTCCAAATCCGTTGTCCAAAAACCAGGGCCATGGGAACAATCAAAACAACCTTGTACTTAGGCACAACCTCCTCCAGTTTTTAATACAGACTAAAAGGGAAATTTTAGTAATTTGATGTGAGGATGCCTGGATTTCATCACAGACCTGCTTCTGACATGCATTTCTAGAGAGTGAGCCAAGATGATCCTGAATTATTTGGTCTCTGTCATATCACAGGCATAAGAAACTCTGAAACGTTTTAGTTCATGAGGAATCCTGTTGGTAAAGCAATATAAATTGTCTTAATCACTTTTTGGAAGAATTTTGGGGATATGAGAAATAATTATATAAAAAGAGATTCAGTTGAACAGCTCTGAACCTCCCTTCCCTTTTGCTTCCGAGTGATTTAAGGAGTGACATCTCTTGCTTGGCTTCCTGGTTGCTCCCAATTATGCTGGGTCTCATGGGGAATTTCTCCCATAAAGAGGTTCCATCAGTTCCCTTAGAACTTCGAGAGTGGTCCAGAAAAATGCTGGACTTGATGATTAGGAATCGATGTTATATTTTGTTCTTGTCCTAGATGAAGCTGTCACAGTTGGAAAGGCAGACAGCTTCCTAACAAGGAGCTCTGCAGTCTTCTTTTCCCTTTTGAAAATTGACAGACTTTCTTCTCCATAAGTTCATGGGAACTAAGTTCTTCATCTGTGGCCCCCCAAATTTTTTTGGCAAATGTTTTCCAGTATGAAACTAGAAATAACACCAATAAAACATAGCTAATATTGTTTCACTACATTTATGGACATCTGCTCCCTGTCGATAGACTCTGGTTCATAAAGGAATACATTTAACCTGTGTCTGCCCCAGCCCCTCAAGCACAACAAAAATCAGCTCAATAATTTATCACACACTTTCTTTTTTTTTTTTTTTTTTTTTTTTTTTGACTTATGTACTAGGCTGTATGTTTTTGGAAATACATTTTTATGTGTTAAAATTTTGTCTTTGAAGCTGCTGCTTCCTTTTCGGGGGAAACAAGAAAAAAACGATCCAACAGTACTCACTGAGTCATATACTACAGACAATAAAGTGCAAGAGATAATTGGGGAGACATAGAATAACATAACTACCATGTCGTAACATATACTGCTGAATAGCTGGCATTTATGGCTACTGACATAGTCCAAATTTAATTTATTTCCTAGAGGAATCAAGATGAAAAGATTGATTACCCTGATGCTCTCAAAAATTTATTTTGGGAATTCAAATGGTTTGAGAAATTTTTTTCATGCTATGGCTAATGCTGTTGTTATAAACATAACTTCAACCAATGCTTTTCCTCAAAGTAGCTCCATTTATTCTTAGATACAGGAGATAGACTCATTTACCAAGGCTGCCTTCCATTTTCCATGTTATTTTGCTGCAAAATGTATCAGGCACACTTTCAACACAAATAATTTCATAGGAGTTTTCCAATTGTAGTGACAGTGTTTAACACTGCATAGCTGTTTCAACGTCATTGAAGTGTACTAATGCTGGACCACAAAATTTTGGGGTTCATAAGAATGAATGCTTCTGATAATTTATTTATTTTCATTGTAGTAAAACATAACTAAAATCTATCATTTCAGCTATTTTTAAGCCTACAGTTCAGTGTGCTTTTTTTTTCTTTTCTTTTTTTATTATTCATACATGTGGGGTACAACATTGATTTTCAATAATTGTGTTCAATGTGTGGTGGTTAGATCAGTATAGTTAGCTTATTCATCATTACAATACACAATCATTCTTTGTGTCTGTTGACCAATTCCCCATTCTTTTATATGCTAGAATTTGTTGTTGCACTGTCTCTACAAATAAATCATTATTAATGTGGACTTCTGCTAAAATGGGAAATAGCTTCACTGGTTACCGTGGGTTGATATAATGCACTTTAAATTAAAATTCTACTTGTAACATTAAAATAGCATTGATGGACCTGTTTGGGGACATTCTGGCACTATTGTATAAAACCTAAATAGGTCTGACCATCTGTCCCTAGAGTGGGCACTCAGTAAGTATTTTTGAATGAATCTTTAAGGACTTGAGAGCCATTAACATCCTGTACTTAAACTACAGCCAAGGCATAGGTTGGGTCCTGGTTGAGTTTGTGTCCAGTCCGGCAATACCAATCCATTGCTTGGTGCTTTGAGCAAAGTTGAACATGTGGAAATTAGACTAGATATATTTTGACTGAATTAAAACTATCCAGCTGAATTGAGTTTCAATAAAGAAGATCGAGATAGCTGGTTCCATATGTCATGAGCAAGCTTCTGCGATCCTTCAGAAGTGTTGGGTTTTTCTTGAACCCATTACTGAAAAGTACGTTTTCACCTGATATTATCTTTTTCCTTTCCTAGTTCATAGATGTCGACAATTTCCTGACTAATCCACAGACCCTCAGTCTAATGATTGCAGAAAACAAAACCATTGTGGCCCCCATGCTGGAGTCTCGGGGATTGTATGCTAATTTCTGGTGCGGAATCACACCTCAGGCAAGTCTTTTGGCTAATGAATTAAGGCTATGGGTTTTAAAAAGGTAACACTGTGTCGATAGTGGCCCCATTCATCTTTTTCTCATTTACTCCCTTGAAACATGCATGTCGTTGTGTTACTAGAGCAAGCATTTTCAGAAAAGGCCATAAATCCAGGTTCAATGCCACAACCCAATGGGTTCTTCTGTATTAATTATGAAGAATATATTCTAAAGAGCTTAGCCTTAGAGCTTCAAATTAATCAATGTTTTGTATTCTCCCCCAATCCCCGATTCAGGGAATTAAAAAAAAATTACATGAGTTTTCTTTGTCATTAGAAAATTAACGTAAGAACACTATAGAAAAACTTAGAAATGGAAAAAAGTAAAAAAAAAAAAGAAAAGAAAAAAGAAAAAAAAATTATCCCCACCACTATAACAGCACTACAGATAGAAGCTTGCATGTTTTTAATAATTACATTACCATCAAGTGACTATACTGCAGTTTACTCAGCCTTTCTTTTAGTTTGAACAATGTTTGAGTGGCTTGCAATTTTTTACTATTATAATGACCATTATGATTAATATAACTTTTTCTGTATTTAAGATTATTTCCTTAGGGTAGTTTCTTAGAAGTGGAATGACTGAGTCAAAGAGTATAAATGTTTTGATGATACTTTGCTATGTTGCCAAATTTATTTCTAAAGAGTTATAATAATTAAAACTATCATGGCAGCTTATAGTTACAAAATTCAAGTTAAAAACAAATTTCGAATTTTCCTCATTTCTCTATTGCATAATAAAATCTTCAAAATCTAGAGGCCTGTTGCAGTGAATGCTTATGGCTGGTTATATTTTTATTCTTTAATGAATTAGAGAGGTAAATTAAACCAATCAATGTAATATGCATTCATGTAGGAATAAAGATGGGTTAAGAGAAAAATGATATATTAAGTGATATATTTGTTCTCATGGCCAGAGGGCTCAATTTTGAGTCTCTCTTTTATATTTGGTCTGGTTTTGGTTGAGGAATGAGGCCGGTGGTGTTCTGATAAATGTTTCATAACTGGCTCTCTCTGGGGGCTGATTCACAGCATTTACCAATTGTTATCGTGTAAATTCTCCCACCACGCAAACAACTTAAATGTTGTTTAAGCTAAGGGAAAGGTTATGTAAAATGCAGTATAACTACTTGATGATATAGTTATTAAAAATATGAAAAGCTGTTATCTGAGATGTTGTTAGAGTAGGAGGGATTAACATGATTTTTGTTTTTACAGATTTTAAGCTACCAACATGTCAACTGCTTTGCAGAATTCCTGTAAATTTAATAATCAGCAGTTCCAGTAAACCACTGGATGAAGCAGTCCTCTTTTGTTATCACTTTGAGGGAGGCAATAGGTTCATATTTATAAAGGCCATTCAGTTCCTTGGGAGAAAACGTTATATGAGGTTAGTTTAAATTCATTTACTCTCAGTGAATAGTCTGCAGTGTTCCACGAGGCAGAATCACTCAAGGGTTTCTTTTAATGAATTATGCTTTGACTCCAGTAACGAGGATGGGTTATCCTAGTGACTGACCATAGTCTCCAAGTTTCTGTTATCTCCTTACTTGCTTTAATCATTAAAAGCAAATAGGAGAAATGTGCTCACTTGTTTTGCACAATAAAACTAAATTCTGAGCAACTTAGGGGCAATTCTAATATTCCTCCCTCTTTTTTTTTTTTTTTTTTTTTTGGCTTTCCCCCATTCTAGTCGGGTTTCAACTAGGGCAGGAACAGAAATGGCCAATAACTTCATAAGCTCAAGGCAGGCCCTGTTTTCCAGAGCCCATAAACACCTCCAAAACAAAAGGACCTTGATGTTGTCTGACCAATGAACAGGAATTATTAGCAATGAGATTTAACTTATGTGGAAAAAGAGACACACTCATTGCCTCTGTCTCTCTGCAGGAGGCATATTAATTCTCTTTCTCTCTCTCTCTCTCTTTCTCTGTTTCCTTCTCTCCCACTCCCACCTCCAGGATATTCAATGATTCATCATCATCATGAATTTTCCAAGCTTCTCATTCTGAGAATATTGTTCTTAAGTAGACTAGAACTTTACATTTGACATGAGTCCTTAGGCAGTCCTTTAAAGAACCAGTGTTCCTTTTCTCCCCTGGGTGAATGCTCATGAGCTGAAGTGTTAGGAGAATCCACAGAGGATGTTAAACAATCCTTAAGTTAAGGGCTAATCGAAAATTATAGTAAAAATAATACTTCTTATAATGAATTACAGTTTCCAAAGTATCTTCGCACACCTTACCACACGTACTTCATTCTACAGCCCTATGAGACAGACTTAGCAACTGTTATCCCATTTTTCAGGAGAAGAAACTCATGCTCAAAGAGGTTAAGCATGGGCTAAGATCAAACAGCTAAAAGATGGTTGAGATGACAATAAGACACACATCTTCTGATCATTGTACCTTATCACGTGGTCAGTGTTAGGGTTAGCTCATCTAGAACACTCCTTAAACACTGAAGAACATGTCAGAGAAGTAGACAAGGAGCCTGTCATCACCTAGAAAATTTTTGGAAATCCTTTCAAAGCTTTGACATACTTTCACAAGCTGTAGTTTATTGAGATACATCTTTGTCTCTTCTGGAACAGATTTTAGCGTTGAACATGGTCAAGTTATAGTAGGTGCCCCTGGGGCATAAGTTCCTCCACTAGACTCTACACTTGATGAGGGCTAAGTCTGGGGCTGTCTTATTTGCTGATCAGCTTCAATTATATGAGGGTGCTTCTAAAAGTTCATGAAAAAATAGAATTAAAAGACAGTAGAAATCTTTCCATGAACTTTTTGAAGACCCCTTATGGTAGGTACTCATTAGATGTTTGTTGAGTGAACAGTTTAGTTTGGAGGGAAAATAAGCTAGATAATGCCAAAGTTGTTCAAATTCAGTGTATTTAAAACTACAAAGTAAGGGAATTTGTTGTCCTGTTTGCTCGTGCAGAAGGAAGTTTCAAAAGACAAATCCCTCCAAAATGTGGAGCGGTCACATCTCCACCAGAATATTGAATAAGTGACTACATCGAAAGAAGGCCCTTATTTGTATGTCTAAGTGATGCATGTTTAACTAAAAATATTAGCCATTGTGTAATTTTAATACTAGCTAATATTTGTTGATGCCTTCTTGATGCTGGCACTATGCTAAGCACTTTGCAGGTTTTACCTCACTTAATTTTTGCAGAAAACCCCGTGGAGTAGACAGTGCCATCATCCCTGGTTTAGAGATGAGGAAAAAGCACCGCAAGGTTGGCCACTGTCCCCCAGACAATGAGCAGCTGAGCTGGGATCCAAACGCAGGCAGTCTAACACTAGAACCCGGGTTCTTCACTGCTCTGCCCCACCACCTCTTAACACTCAGACTCCACATTCAATCATAAGTCAACATAAAATACACTGTTATGGAATTACTAAATCAAGATATATGCTGAAATCCAAATTATTTCTGATATCAAGATCCCCTTAGTATTGTTTTATACGTAGACAGTATTTCTTGAGCTGATTCAGAAATTCTTAGGCCAAGATAGGAGGAGTGAAGGTGACTTTGTCTGGGAGCTTCTGTTTAACTGGTGATGACTTAAACGGAATCAGCCTAGCAGATGACTGGGAAAGAGGAAGGCTTCAGATCAGAGCACAGCCCACCTATTTGCTCTTTTACAGGGCTTCTATAAACGGACCCCAGACTACGTTCAGATTAGAGAGTGGAAGCGGACGGGCTGCTTCCCTGTGCCCATGGTCCACTCCACCTTCCTAAGCGACCTCAGGAAGGAGGCCTCTGACAAGCTGACCTTCCACCCCCCACACCAGGACTACACCTGGACCTTTGATGACATCATCGTCTTTGCCTTCTCCAGCAGGCAAGCAGGTACCATTTGTGTTTGGGTGTACTGCCACCATGGAAACACTGCAAATGACCAGCTCCTTTGTTTTGTGCCTTTTATTAAGAAACACTCCTATTTCAGGAAACAAGCAAACAAACAAAAAAAACACTTTCTTTCCAGGTAGTGTCAGAGGCAGTTAATTGTCTGCAGTAGCCATGCCAGCATCCTGTATGTGGCTGTCCCTGTGAGCACCAGTCACCCAGAGCCAGGACTGCCCTCACCTAGAAATCCACTTTCTTTTAGGGCAGAGTTGGAAGAAGGATGATGTTGGGAGTCTGGGAAGGTGATTGGTTCCCTATGGTGCTACTGCATTGCTGTTATTACAGTAGTCCCTTTATTAAGTAGGGAACTGTGACAGAGGCCCAAAACGATACTCACAAAGCCCCCAGACTTTAAAAATGGAAGCTTATTTCTTCTCACAAAGCCTGAGCTGCTATGCTGGCTCTGTTTCACAGCGTTTTCAGAGTCCCAGGCTTCTTCTAGGTTGCTTCTCCGTTCTCTCTGAGGCAGTGCCCTTAATTGTAGGACCCAGGACATCTCACCACCCTGGACGCATTCCAGCCTCCAGGGCAGAAAAAGAAAGGGGGGACGCTCTTCATCCTTTCAAGGGTACAATCCAGAAGTTGAGCACAGCACGTCCATGCACATCCTGTCCGCCAGGACTTACTCAGGGACAACACCCAGCTCTAAGGGAGGCTCAGAATGTCGTTTTTATTCCGTGCAGTCACGAGCCCAATTCCCTCACTCTACAAGGAGGAGAGACCAGATATGGGAAGGTGACCAACAGTCTCTACCTCAGTCCCCTTGAAAGGAGAGGCAAAGCCAGACTGAAGTCTTTTGTGAACCACTAAGAAAGTATTTCCTGTGTGTCTGCAGGCTTTCTGATAAAGACAAGTCAAAAGGAAGGAAAGTAATTTCTCTCATTTCACCCTACGCCTGCTGTCAGGGAGGACGTAATTCACAAAAGCAGTTCAACAGGAAGATGCACAGCATTACCAAAGCAAACTTTTATTAGGGTAGTGCAGACTTCCCTGACAGAAGTCGTTCCCATTATCAATGCACCAGATATGTGCCACTTGATCACTTGCAAAAATGGGTCTAGAAACCTAGAGATGGTGAATAAGCTCACTGTGGCCATAAATCAGGGTGTAAGAGATCATGTGGACACCCAGGCAGCTGGGTGACCTGCTGGCAGATGAGAATGTTAGTACAAATTCAAGCTACAACTCACACATCAGGCCATCCTAAAGCCATAGGCGTCCCACCCATCAGTTGTAGATTTGGTAGGAATGAGAATATTTGGTAGACATGCAGGAAGCTGAATTTTCCCCCTGGCTGCAAGAGCAGTCAGACCCTTCTGCCACGTGTAGGCATTTTTAGGCTTTGTGTCAGGGCAAAAGCAATCCTCAGGTGGACTGGAAGTTTTCGCAGAGGTTCTTGTGTCAATGTCAATGGAAACGGCCTCTCTCAGCTTGGTGTGTGATTTGCTCTGACTCCTCCAGGACGGAAAGCAGAGTCAGGGCCTTCTCATCCCTTGTCCCTTTGCTTCAGAGCTTGGAGTAAGATGTTCCAAGAAAGTGAGATACTAGCAATTACAGTGATGGTCATTGCCTAACATAGTTCTTTCTTATAGCCATTGCCCAAGGCATTATTGTGACCCTGTGTACTAAATTATTATGCTATGTTTTTTAAAACCAATACCTGGATTTGGGGCTGGAAGACTGACACACAGGGTGGGTAGGGATTTTTCAGCTCTGCCCTTCTCTTGGCCTGTTCACTAGGACTTTATGTTTTATCGGTCGGACTTCCCAAGGGCCTTTCTGGAACATTGAAAGCAGGTACAGAGGCCCAACGCTGTTTGGTGATTCATTTGAGGAGAGGAGAGGTAGAAAAGGAAGGAGAGAGGATCCATCCACAATTCTTCACTTTTGTGCCTAGTATTGTGTTAGACTGTGTGTTGGTTGGGGAGTGAAGATCTTTACACGTGAAAACATAGCTAATAGTTAGGAAGCGGTGAAAGCTGAGGGCCAGATCAGTGGCACAGACGGTGAACGGGGTGGGAGTCAAGGCAGGAAAGAATCACTGTCATCTGGGGGAAATGAAAGATATTTCCTGACAGTTGTGTGGTTCGAAGGTCATATTTTATTTATATTGAAGTATTTTGGGGAGAAACATGAATGAGTGTGGGGGTCATATGCAGCCTATGGAGGGCCCTAGGCGCTTCCTTTCTTAGGCCCAGAGCAAAGCTCTTCCTCTCTCCCTTGAAAGAGTCCTGATGGAAGATGATTCGTATTATTTTGTTCTCACTCTTCTGACACTCCCTAGCTGCGCATCATCCATTGGAGCATCATTTTTTAAAGGTCCACAAGGAAATAAAGGGTTTCCATGTCCCAGGAAGGACCATCTAACCACAAACCTTGGTCCTAAATCTTCTACCGCAGACTCCAGCCCTTGCTACATGTGGGGGATGGTTGAGGGGCAATTCAAGAGTGCTGGTGAGCTGGGCTTGGCTCCCCATCAGCCCAAGAAGAGAACACGTGGGCATGGGCCAGTCTCTGTGTCTGGAATGGGGCCAGGGTCAAGAGTTCACCTCCCGTGTGGCCAGTGATCTGGGCTCTGTGTCATGGCTACAGGAACCATCCCCGGCCCCAGCCAGTCGTCTTCCACATGTCTTCTGTGAGTCAAAAGAGGCAGGGTTGTGGGTGACGGGTAGGCAGATCTGCCTCATGGACACCACTGGTAGTGATCAAAAGTGCCTCCCATGAGCAGATGGCAGTCCCTCTTGACTAATTGTCCCAAGACAGCTTCCAAATTCTGGGTGGCATTGCCAATTATGGACAAAGATTTGGCACTAATTACTTACTGCATGACCTCGGACAAATCACAACCTCCTCTGAGTCTGATTTTTCATCACCAAGGATAGAGATAATTATATCAATCTGCAGTGTTAAGGCACTATGTGAGTACCAGCAAATGTCTTTGTAAGAAAAGCAAAGTCCTTCAAAGTGTGGTGTAATTTGCCTTTCTTTTTTGAAGGGAAAATTGTTTTCCCCAGAAGAAGCTTTTACTGAGAGTACCAGATTCCTTCATAGACTTTATTTAGTTATCAACGTAATTCCTTTTTAATTTTATTTATTTGTATCCAATTATTCATGCATATAGTTAAAAGAGTGCAAATAGTCACCCAAGGTTTATTTAAAAATGAGTTCTCTGCACATTACCCCCGCACCGTTTCTCTCTTCCAGAAGACAACCAATTTTACCTCTTTAAGCAATAACAATAGTATAATATTCACATTCATAGTTCTAGATAACATGCTTGTCCTGCTCCTTCCTGACTCTCACTGTGGGCGTATCTGTGGGTGCTCCACGGCAGAAGGTAAGGAGTGAGACTTCTCTCCACCCTCTGCCCTGCACGGGCAAGCACGCTCTTCTCATGCTTTGTCCTCTCAACGTAACTGAAGATAGACCAGTGGTCAGTGTTCTTATTGCTATAATCATGTGCACCTGATTCCAAGCTGAGCTATTTATAGACTATGGTTAGTTTTCCTTTATCTAATTATTATTATTTTTATATTTTATTTTTTTAATATTATTTTACATATTATTTTTTTCTCATCTAATCCCCTTGTTTTATTTATTTATTTTTATTAGTATTTTTATTATTTTTTAAATTTTATTTTGTCAATATACAATGTGGTTGATTATTGCTCACCATCACCAGAACCTCCCGCCCTCCCCTCTCTCCCCCCTCCGCTCCACCAATCTCCCCTCTGTTTGCTTGTCGTATCAACTTCAAGTAATTGTGGTTGTTATATCTTCTTCCCCCCCCAAGTTTTTTTTGCTTTTTTTTTTGGTGTGTGTGTGTGTGTGAATTATATACTAATTTTTATCTCCCACCAATAAGTGAGAACATGTGGTATTTCGCTTTCTGTGCCTGACTTATTTCACTGAATATAATTCTCTCAAGGTCCACCCATGTTGTTGCAAATGGCAGTATTTCATTCGTTTTTATAGCTGAGTAGTATTCCATTGTGTAGATGTACCACATTTTCCGTATCCACTCACCTGATGATGGGCATTTGGGCTGGTTCCAACTCTTGGCTATTGTAAAGAGTGCTGCGGTGAACATTGGGGAACAGGTATACCTTCGACGTGATGATTTCCATTCCTCTGGGTATATTCCCAGCAGTGGGATAGCTGGGTCGTATGGTAGATCTATCTGCAATTGTTTGAGGAACCTCCATACCATTTTCCATAGAGGCTGCACCATTTTGCAGTCCCACCAACAATGTATGAGAGTTCCTTTTTCTCCGCAGCCTCGCCAGCATTTATCGTTGAGAGTCTTTTGGATTTTAGCCATCCTAACTGGGGTGAGATGGTATCTCAGTGTGGTTTTGATTTGCATTTCCCGGATGCTGAGTGATGTTGAGCATGTTTTCATATGTCTGTTGGCCATTTGTATATCTTCCTTAGAGAAATGCCTACTTAGCTCTTTTGCCCATTTTTTAATTGGGTTGCTTGTTTTCTTCTTGTAAAGTTGTTTGAGTTCCTTATATATTCTGGATATTAATCCTTTGTCAGATGTATATTTCGCAAATATTTTCTCCCACTCTGTTGGTTGTCTTTTAACTCTGTTAGTTGTTTCTTTTGCTGTGCAGAAGCTTTTTAGTTTGATAGAATCCCATTTGTTTATTTTTCCTTTGGTTGCCCGTGCTTTTGGGGTCATATTCATGAAGTCTGTGTCCAGTCCTATTTCCTGAAGTGTTTCTCCTGTGTTTTCTTTAAGAAGTTTTATTGTTTCAGGGTGTATATTTAAATCCTTAATCCATTTTGAGTTGATTTTAGTATATGGTGAGAGGTATGGGTCTAGTTTCATTCTCCTGCATATGGATATCCAGTTATCCCAGCACCATTTGCTGAAGAGGCAGTCCCTTCCCCAGTGAATAGGCTTGGTGCCTTTGTCAAAGATCAGATGGCAGTAAGTGTGTGGGTTGATTTCTGGATTCTCTATTCTATTCCATTGATCAGTGTGTCTGTTTTTATGCCAGTACCATACTGTTTTGATTATTATAGCTTTGTAGTATAGTTTAAAGTCAGGTAGTGTTATGCCTCCAGCTTTATTTTTTTTGCTCAGTATTGCTTTGGCTATGCATGGTCTTTTATTATTCCATATAAATGTCTGGATAGTTCTTTCCATTTCTGAGAAAAATGTCTTTGGAATTTTGATGGGGATTGCATTAAATTTGTACATCACTTTGGGTAGTATGGACATTTTCACTATGTTGATTCTTCCAATCCAAGAGCATGGGATATCTTTCCATCTTCTTGTATCCTCTCTAATTTCTCTCAGCAGTGGTTTGTAGTTCTCACTATAGAGATTTTTCACCTCCTTGGTTAACTCAATTGCTAAGTATTTTATTTTTTTGGTGGCTATTATAAATGGGCAGGCTTTCTTGATTTCTCATTCTGCATGTTCACTATTGGAGAAAAGAAATGCTACTGATTTTTGTGTGTTGATTTTGTATCCTGCTACTGTGCTGAAATCATTTATCAATTCCCACAAGTTTTTTGTAGAGGTTTTAGGCTGTTCGATATATAGGATCATGTCATCTGCAAACAGGGACAGTTTGACTTCATCTTTTCCAAACTGGATGCCCTTTATTTCCTTCTCTTCTCTGATTGCTCTGGCTAGTACTTCCAACACTATGTTGGATAGGAGTGGTGAGAGTGGGCATCCTTGTCTAGTTCCTGTTCTTAAAGGAAAAGCTTTCAGCTTTTCCCCATTCAGGATGATATTGGCAGTGGGTTTGTCATATATGGCTTTAATTATGTTGAGATACTTTCCCTCTATACCTAACTTATAGAGGGTCTTTGTCATGAATGAGTGCTGAACTTTATCAGATGCTTTTTCAGCATCTATAGAGATGATCATATGGTCCTTGTGTTTGACTTTATTAATATGGTGTATCACATTTATTGATTTGCGTATGTTGAACCAACCTTGCATCCCTGGGATGAATCCCACTTGATCGTGGTGAATAATTTTACGTATGTGTTGCTGTATTCTGTTTGCTAGTATTTTAGTGAGGATTTTTGCTTCTATATTCATCAAGGATATTGGCCTGTAGTTTTCTTTTTTTTGGTTATATCGTTACCTGGTTTTGGTATCAGGATGATGTTTGCTTCATAGAATGAGTTTGGGAGATTTGCGTCTGTTTCAATCTTTTGGAACAGTTTGTAAAGAATCGGTGTCAATTCCTCTTTGAATGTTTGGTAAAATTCTGCTGTGAATCCATCTGGTGCTGGGCTTTTCTTTGTTGGGAGCCTTCTGATACCAGCTTCAATCTCCTTTATTGTTATTGGTCTGTTCAAATTTTCTGCGTCTTCATGGTTGAGTTTTGGGAGCTTGTGTGTGTCCAGAAATTTATCCATTTCCTTCAGATTTTCAAACTTCCTGTGTTCCTAGCTGTCTGGTTGAGCACACATGATTTAAAAGTCTTGGAGTTTGCCAGCTGGGGCTATGAAGACCAGTCATGAATATGAGAGGACTGTGGCATATTTCTGGCATTGTCACACTGCAGATTCTTCCTGGGACTTGAAATGCAGACTCTCTTTTGCCCTTTTATGAACTTATTTTGGAAGTTTCAAGTCTGTTGGTTGACTCCAAATCCATGCCTACTTAGGAAAGAAATAAAACCAAGGAGAAACTTGGAGAATTTTAAATTTCCTTTGTTTTTTCATTTTTTGTTCTATGTATGCCTAGATTTAGCTTTAACAATCTGCCAGCCTTACAGGATTTTCCTGTTTGCTTTTATTTCAAATATGGATTTCATTCCTCGTTTTCTCATTATTTCCTGTAGGTAGGTTACAGTGCTCCATTCTTCTCTCCGGAATGGGAATTCCTTGCCTCCTTTTGATCCCTTCATGCCTTTAGTGTTCATTTCAGGCCATGAGTTTGCTTTTACTTCAGAGAGAAAAAATCAACTTCCTCTGGGCTAAAGAATGGCCCAGTGTTTTTATTAGCCCCAATTTTATGTTTTAGTTTTTTAATAAAGAAGCATTTTTGCTTCTGAAACAATGACTTGTTGAATTTCGGTGTCAAATTCAGCATCGTGCACAGGTCAGTCTCCTTTTCCTCAGTTGTCACTGAGAAGTACGTTCTCTCATTGGTCAGCCTTGTCTCTCTCTTGGATCCTCAGGCATCCAGATGTACCTCTGCAACAGAGACCACTATGGCTACCTGCCCATCCCCCTGAAGCCCCATCAGACGCTGCAGGAAGACATCGAGAACCTCATCCACGTGCAGATAGAAGCAATGAGTGAGTGCCCCAGGAGCCAGGTGATGGTTCTTGTTCCATTGCCACAGTGAACATACCAGCCACTTCTCTCCTCTTCCAGGACTGGAATCTCATGGCCATCAGTCCGCCATGGCTGAATATACAGCTATTCATTTGTCAGTTCATTCTTTTTTTTTTTTAGTTTATTTATTTATTTATTTATTATTTTAATTTTATTTTGTCGATATACATTGTGGCTGATTATTGCTCCCCATCACCAAAACCTCCCTCCCTTCTCCCTCCCCCCTCCCCCCCAACAATGTCCTTTCTGTTTGCTTATCGTATCAACTTCAAATAATTGTGGTTGTTATATCTTCTCCCCCCCCCCCACGGTTTTTGTGTGTGTGTGTGTGTGTGTGTGTGTGAATTTATATATTAATTTTTAGCTCCCACCAATAAGTGAGAACATGTGGTATTTCTCTTTCTGTGCCTGACTTGTTTCACTTAATATAATTCTCTCAAGGTCCATCCATGTTGTTGCAAATGGCAGTATTTCATTCGTTTTTATAGCTGAGTAGTATTCCATTGTGTAGATGTACCACATTTTCCGTATCCACTCATCTGATGATGGGCATTTGGGCTGGTTCCAACTCTTGGCTATTGTAAAGAGTGCTGCGGTAAACATTGGGGAACAGGTATACCTTCGACTTGATGATTTCCATTCCTCTGGGTATATTCCCAACAGTGGGATAGCTGGGTCGTATGGTAGATCTATCTGCAATTGTTTGAGGAACCTCCATACCATTTTCCATAGAGGCTGCACCATTTTGCAGTCCCACCAACAATGTATGAGAGTTCCTTTTTCTCCGCAGCCTCGCCAGCATTTATCGTTGAGAGTCTTTTGGATTTTAGCCATCCTAACTGGGGTGAGATGGTATCTCAGTGTGGTTTTGATTTGCATTTCCCGGATGCTGAGTGATGTTGAGCATTTTTTCATATGTCTGTTGGCCATTTGTATATCTTCCTTAGAGAAATGCCTACTTAGCTCTTTTGCCCATTTTTTAATTGGGTTGCTTGTTTTCTTCTTGTAAAGTTGTTTGAGTTCCTTATATATTCTGGATATTAATCCTTTGTCAGATGTATATTTCGCAAATATTTTCTCCCACTCTGTTGGTTGTCTTTTAACTCTGTTAGTTGTTTCTTTTGCTGTGCAGAAGCTTTTTAGTTTGATAGAATCCCATTTGTTTATTTTTCCTTTGGTTGCCCGTGCTTTTGGGGTCATATTCATGAAGTCTGTGTCCAGTCCTATTTCCTGAAGTGTTTCTCCTGTGTTTTCTTTAAGAAGTTTTATTGTTTCAGGGTGTATATTTAAATCCTTAATCCATTTTGAGTTGATTTTAGTATATGGTGAGAGGTATGGGTCTAGTTTCATTCTCCTGCATATGGATATCCAGTTATCCCAGCACCATTTGCTGAAGAGGCAGTCCCTTCCCCAGTGAATAGGCTTGGTGCCTTTGTCAAAGATCAGATGGCAGTAAGTGTGTGGGTTGATTTCTGGATTCTCTATTCTATTCCATTGATCAGTGTGTCTGTTTTTATGCCAGTACCATACTGTTTTGATTATTATAGCTTTGTAGTATAGTTTAAAGTCAGGTAGTGTTATGCCTCCAGCTTTATTTTTTTTGCTCAGTATTGCTTTGGCTATGCATGGTCTTTTATTATTCCATATAAATGTCTGGATAGTTCTTTCCATTTCTGAGAAAAATGTCTTTGGAATTTTGATGGGGATTGCATTAAATTTGTACATCACTTTGGGTAGTATGGACATTTTCACTATGTTGATTCTTCCAATCCAAGAGCATGGGATATCTTTCCATCTTCTTGTATCCTCTCTAATTTCTCTCAGCAGTGGTTTGTAGTTCTCACTATAGAGATTTTTCACCTCCTTGGTTAACTCAATTGCTAAGTATTTTATTTTTTTGGTGGCTATTATAAATGGGCAGGCTTTCTTGATTTCTCATTCTGCATGTTCACTATTGGAGAAAAGAAATGCTACTGATTTTTGTGTGTTGATTTTGTATCCTGCTACTGTGCTGAAATCATTTATCAATTCCCACAAGTTTTTTGTAGAGGTTTTAGGCTGTTCGATATATAGGATCATGTCATCTGCAAACAGGGACAGTTTGACTTCATCTTTTCCAAACTGGATGCCCTTTATTTCCTTCTCTTCTCTGATTGCTCTGGCTAGTACTTCCAACACTATGTTGGATAGGAGTGGTGAGAGTGGGCATCCTTGTCTAGTTCCTGTTCTTAAAGGAAAAGCTTTCAGCTTTTCCCCATTCAGGATGATATTGGCAGTGGGTTTGTCATATATGGCTTTAATTATGTTGAGATACTTTCCCTCTATACCTAACTTATAGAGGGTCTTTGTCATGAATGAGTGCTGAACTTTATCAGATGCTTTTTCAGCATCTATAGAGATGATCATATGGTCCTTGTGTTTGACTTTATTAATATGGTGTATCACATTTATTGATTTGCGTATGTTGAACCAACCTTGCATCCCTGGGATGAATCCCACTTGATCGTGGTGAATAATTTTACGTATGTGTTGCTGTATTCTGTTTGCTAGTATTTTAGTGAGGATTTTTGCTTCTATATTCATCAAGGATATTGGCCTGTAGTTTTCTTTTTTTTGGTTATATCGTTACCTGGTTTTGGTATCAGGATGATGTTTGCTTCATAGAATGAGTTTGGGAGATTTGCGTCTGTTTCAATCTTTTGGAACAGTTTGTAAAGAATCGGTGTCAATTCCTCTTTGAATGTTTGGTAAAATTCTGCTGTGAATCCATCTGGTCCTGGGCTTTTCTTTGTTGGGAGCCTTCTGATAACAGCTTCAATCTCCTTTATTGTTATTGGTCTGTTCAAATTTTCTGCGTCTTCATGGTTGAGTTTTGGGAGCCTGTGTGTGTCCAGAAATTTATCCATTTCCTTCAGATTTTCAAACTTCCTGTGTTCCTAGCTGTCTGGTTGAGCACACATGATTTAAAAGTCTTGGAGTTTGCTAGCTGGGGCTATGAAGACCTGTCATGAATATGAGAGGACTGTGGCATATTTCTGGTATTGTCACACTGCAGATTCTTCCTGGGACTTGAAATGCAGACTCTCTTTTGCCCTTTTATGAACTTATTTTGGAAGTTTCAAGTCTGTTGGTTGACTCCAAATCCATGCCTACTTAGGAAAGAAATAAAACCAAGGAGAAACTTGGAGAATTTTAAATTTCCTTTGTTTTTTCATTTTTTGTTCTATGTATGCCTAGATTTAGCTTTAATAATCTGCCAGCCTTACAGGATTTTCCTGTTTGCTTTTATTTCAAATATGGATTTCATTCCTCGTTTTCTCATTATTTCCTGTAGGTAGGTTACAGTGCTCCATTCTTCTCTCCGGAATGGGAATTCCTTGCCTCCTTTTGATCCCTTCATGCCTTTAGTGTTCATTTCAGGCCATGAGTTTGCTTTTACTTCAGAGAGAAAAAATCAACTTCCTCTGGGCTAAAGAATGGCCCAGTGTTTTTATTAGCCCCAATTTTATGTTTTACTTTTTTAATAAAGAAGCATTTTTGCTTCTGAAACAATGACTTGTTGAATTTCGGTGTCCAATTCAGCATCGTGCACAGGTCAGTCTCCTTTTCCTCCGTTGTCACTGAGAAGTACGTTCTCTCATTGGTCAGCCTTGTCTCTCTCTTGGATCCTCAGGCATCCAGATGTACCTCTGCAACAGAGACCACTATGGCTACCTGCCCATCCCCCTGAAGCCCCATCAGATGCTGCAGGAAGACATCGAGAACCTCATCCACGTGCAGATAGAAGCAATGAGTGAGTGCCCCAGGAGCCAGGTGATGGCTCTTGTTCCATTGCCACAGTGAACATACCAGCCACTTCTCTCCTCTTCCAGGACTGGAATCTCATGGCCATCAGTCCGCCATGGCTGAATATACAGATATTCATTTGTCAGTTCATTCTTTTTTTTTATTTTTTTTATTTTTTAGTTTATTTATTTATTTTTTATTTTAATTTTATTTTGTCGAAATACATTGTAGCTGATTATGGAGCTTCCATGGAGTACTGGCCTCCTGAGGTAGTGTAAGAATAGAAAGGTTCTGTAGTCAGAGAAGTGCTGCATACTCCTTTTGTGAATTCAGCATGTATTGATATATTAAATATCCAGGATCTGCAGAAAAGAAAGTTAATCTGGTTTAATTGAGCATTTTCCAAAGCTACTTCATAGGGGGAATACCTTTTCTCTTTCCTTTTTCTTCTTATAGTAGTGCTTTGAGGACATATAATAGGAAACTTTGGTGGGGAGGTAGGATTAAATAATAATTGTTTGGGAATCTTAAACTATTTTTGAATGAGAATGCTGGGTCAGGTCAGATCAAAGTACCCTTTGGAATAAATAGTCAAATTTCAGTTTCCTTGGGCTTCAAGTTTCAGCAGAAAGGAAGCAAGAAAAAGTGTTTTTTCTGGCTTTAATTAAATAACAATTTAGCCAAATGGTTTCAGTAATGAATTTTACTTAATTAAAATGTACCCATTGTTTATTATTTTAATTAAATTATTATTATTATTTTTTTAAAGATGACCGGTAAGGGGATCTTAACCCTCGGCTTGGTGTTGTCAGCACCATGCTCAACCAGTAAGCTAACCGGCCATCCCTATATAGGATCCGAACCCAGGGCCTTGGTATTCTCAGCGCCACACCTCTCCCGAGTGAACCATGGGCTGGCCCAAAATATATCCATTGTTTAAATAATAATTTATACCTGATGTTTTCTAAAATGTAAATTTCTAAGTACAAGAAAACTGACATAGAAGCCAGAACACTTAAACATCAATGAAACTTGCATTAAAGTAGGTATACGCAGAGAAGTATGCTCATGTTCTAACATAAACCTGGTTTCTTTCTAAAATTTTTAAATATGGGAACTACTGAATTGTAAGGTGAGGAAGAATTATTAAATTTTGGAAATAACATTATTGTTCATTTAAACAAGCATTAAGATGCAGTATTGAAATAGTTTTGTGAGATCTGTAAGATATTAACCAGTTGAGGGTTTTTTTGGTGAATTTAGATTTTAATCTGTGAATATATTTTCTCTTTTTTCCTCTTGTTGTTCAGTCATGTCATAAAGTGAAGTGTTGATGACCTTTATAGTTTGTGGCAGTCTTTAAAAAAGGGAAGTATAAGGGTTTATGGTAGAGTAATAGCATTTCACTTGGAAGGCCCAAATATTTTTGTTCAAAGAAAAAACCTGTAATTCGGAGATTTTAAAGCTGGAATGGATCTTAGAGATCAATTTCATTCTTCAGTATATATGTAAATGAAGTTCATTTACAAAGTGTTTGCAGCACTTTTAAAGGTTAGAAATTGCTGGTTTCAGGAATGGTTTTTGTGACAGAAAGACCTATAGATCTAACTTATATTATTATCAAGTAAGAGTATCTGTAGGCCTGATCCCCTCTAAGGAGAGTTATGTTCTGACTGATAATTTGTGTAATATGACTATCTTCTGATGTGAATAGACTTAATTATTTTAAATTCTATTTCATCACTTGAAATATCTACCCAGGGTATTCTTAACTTTTCCTCTAAATAAGAATAAAATTAAGCATCTAATGTACAGAGTAATGTTATCATTAAACTGATGTTAAGCCAAAGACAAGAGGTTCTTCTGGCTTCATGGTCGTCTCCATTAGCAATTTTCAACAGGCCAAATTTAGATCTGGGACCAACGGAATGTGTCTTTGCGTAAGGGTTTTCACTGTCCATGTAATACAAAATATAAATACTTTAAAATCTTGTTAGTGTAGGATGTTCATTTCCCCCATTTCCTTAGAGTTGGGTTATTTGCCTTAGAATAATGAGTTAAAAGTCTAAGATAGAGATAAAAGAAAGTGAGAAAGCCACTTGTCTTCCAAATACTCAGTTCAGATTCTCTGCCATTGCTAGACTAATATTTAGAGATGTGTTTGTGTTGATGTTCTCTACAGATTGTATTTTATACGCTATGATAGGCTTTGCCTTAATTTTGAAGGGTGATTAGTTGAGAAGAGGTGTCTGAAGACACTTTGTTGTTTTTTTATAAATCTTGAATAAAAGAAAACATGAAAAGGGGAAGTGAGTAGAGAGATAAATGGATCCCATAAGAGAATGATAGTAATTAGGGAAGATGAAAGTTAAGATCTGAGGTAGAAAATCGTAGGTCTGTTTTTAGGTTATAGGAAAATTGATTTATTTTACACGGTGGTAAGGGGAATGAGTCTTATTTTTCACATTTCATTTTCAGCCACATGAAACTTGATTTTCATTCGATTTCTTTAATTGAAATGTATTAACTAAATATCACAGGTTATATCATAGTAGCATTGCTGTTTTGTTACATGGTACTGCAGATGTGTCTCAAGTTGTTGAGCAGCCTTGAACATTAAAATATTAGTTACTTTGTGGATGTTTAAAGGCAGATGGCTTGGATCCTGAGAAGGGTGAAAGAGTGAAAGTATTGGAGCAAGTAGTGATAATTAAGAGGATCCTCAAGTGAAAGTCTTTGATTTTGTGAATTGAGAGTCTCTTTGATTGTTAATGTTATTGTTATTAAATAACAAATACACATGTCCTGACTATAAACATGAACTAGAAAAAGGTAACGTGTCTTAAATTTTTAAAATGCTACCCAGAAAGAGAAGTACTTTGTTAGAAGCCAGAATATGTACATATACATATATAAAAATATACAACTGAAATGAAAGTTTCATGAAGTAGTTTTTGTCTGTACGAGTTTTTACATGATCTAGTACTTTTCTGTTATATTTCATTTTTAAAAATGCTGATTGTGACTAATAATATTGATTTAATGGGTTGTGACTTGCACAGTTTAAGCAAAACTGATGTTGACTCTTTCTATGATTTAGCGTTCAACAAACTTTTTTAAACATCCGGTATTTTGCTGGGTGCTGTGATACAAAGATGAGTAAGATATATTCTAGTCCTCAAGGGGCCAAACAGTGATATGGAGAGAGAAATGAAAGTAAAAAACTGCAGTGCTTTAACTGCTATAACAGAGGCAAGCCACGTTTAAGATGGAACAGACCACACTGTTTCCCAGTAGGAAGATGAAAGTTTCTCATAGGTTCACGTATTATGTAATCTGATAACTCCTGTTGTTACAGGCTTAATTTAATATGAAATCTAATTATCTGTCTTTTACCCCTGTAAATTCTAAAATGAATAATATCAAGTTTTCTTGAAAATAAAGCATTTCTGAATTTTTGGCTTCTTGGCCAATTTTGTCAGTAAATATTGATGATTATATAGGTAATCTTTTAAAAAGAATCTGTATTTCACAAATAATATTTTTCTAAATATGTCATGATGAGTAGCTTTATTGTCAGTATTTGGGGAATACTCCTTTTTTGACTTTTTTCTCCTCTATATTGTGACTTATTAAGAAATGTTAAAGTCAGGTCAAAGTGTTGTATAAACATATATGTTTGACCATTAGCTGTTTGCCCAGGTGGTGAAAATTAAACTATAAAACAAACCATGAAGTTCTAAATAATGGAGTAAAAGATAGATACTTAATTATCCAACACTTAAAAATGATTATGTCTTTTGACTGCAGTTTGGCAATACCTTATATTGATTGGCTTTTCATCTGTGGTTAATTCATTCACAATATCACTGAATTTAAAAATTAGAAGTTTAGTTGTATTTTATCCAAAAAACTTGGTAAAATTCTATGGAATTTAGTTTCTGTGGGTTATACAGTTGTTACAGGTTTTTTCTCTGAGTGATAGGCTGCTTCATCAGGTTGAAGAAGCTAATGTCTGAATGGATGTAGTGGTTGCCTTAGAATGATTTTGCCGTTAGCAGTGAAAAATGTTTTCCTTATAGTTCTTGTGCAGCAGGCCATGGAGTAAAGCACATTTTTATAATAAAGGTGATGAATTTAATCGCAAACTGGCAGCCAAATGGAAATTGCAGACCTTGATACTGGGAGAAAATTGCCTATAAAGCAACTCTTGAGAGAACAGGCTTTAAATTTATCCACCCATTTCGACATTGAGGAGAGCATAGGAATCATAGGATATTTTGCTTGGCCTGCTTAGTTCAGATGAATGACACTGAGTGTTCTGTTTAAGAGCTAGAGATAGTTGGTTTAAAGTTGCTTAAGCTTTATATGTAAAGAAAGCCTTTAGCACATACATTTTGTATTCTATTAAATATTTAAAATATTGCTATCCTTTTATATCTCAGCACATGATATACCTAATGAACTGAAATCCATTTACTACATTTCTAGTCATATGCCATGTATTTCATGTTTCTGCCATGTATTCAAGGAACTGCAGTCTTAAACGATGCAGAGTACTCTGGATTTACAAGTAACACTCAACTAATAGAATGTCTGTCATATAAATTATCAGTCTTTACTGTTTTATATTGTATTTTAAACAGTTTGTATTCTAAAATTTAAACATAGAATGGCAGAATTTCTATTATAGGAAATCTGAACTTGTAATTTTTTTTTTTTATCTGTAAGTGACTAATGCTTGTCATTTCTCAGGACTAACCTGACCTTTGATATACAGAATTTAGAGTGTTTAACCATGAATCTAGGTACATTGTGGTATGTATTTTGAGATGCACTATCCCCCCCATGATACACATATTTATTAACAAGTAGCTATGTCCAAGTTCAGATAATTATTTGTGAGTATTGAAAAGTGAGGCCTATCCAGGGGTGGTAAATGTTTAAAATGTAAAAATGCTAATGTAAAATATAAAAATAGTATTATTATACTTATTGAACCAGCTGGGTTCTAAAGGGAAATAAGGATTACTTCTAGAGGGTTATTAGCTTTTGCTTGAATACACAACCCTGACCTGATTATGTTTTCTGGGAAGCATGGTATATTATATAATAAGGATGTGGCTCTGTTACATCTCTCTTATCTTTAAGTATAGAATTATAGAAGTGTTTGGCTTTAAAGCTGATGTGGGAACTTAATATTTGATGATTGAGAAAGCAAAGAATGAAGGAAGAAAAAAGTTTTACAAATTCTCTGTATTTAGGAAACAGTTTATTTAGCTGGTGGACCTGAGACCGAAGGTATGAAAACCAAGAAAAAATAGGAGTATTCCTTTTTTGTATCTTTGTCATTTAACATAGTTTTGTCTAAATTATTATAAGTGCTAGACCTTTCGAAGATTGGTTACGTCCATGTGAGAAGAGAGCTTTTTGTGTAATGTTGAGGATACATTTGAATAGTTAGCCATCTTTGAGATTTGCATGGAAAACAAGTTTGAAATAAATCAACTGCTTTTATTCCTTTGTTAGTCACATAGATGCTTAGTCATTTGGGTTATTTAGTTTATTTGGCTTAATTAAGCTGTGGCAAGTTTTAAAATTCAGATATAGAACCTAAAGGTTAATATTTTTTATGCTAAGCCTTTGTGATAGAAATATAGTATCGTTATTTTAGCTCTGATGCTTCTGATCCAGGAAATGGACATGTGGAAAGCTTTATTTTCACGTTCAGACAAAAAACTAAAATTTTATGCAGTTTAACATATCAGATGAAGCTAGAATAAGGTATGCTCATATACATACAATATATATGTAATTTGTATATTTGTTTATAATTTTAGTGGTAATAAGTAGTGTATGTGTGTATATAGTACTTACATTAAAAATTTTACTATTTCTGTAGCAGGCTGCAGATTTCATGTATTGATTATCAAAGTATAATTGGCTGAGTATAATTAGTTGTTTATAAGCTGATATGAAATTCAATTCCCATAGATACTGGTGATGGCTTACTTTTTAAAAAGGGTTTTTCTTGTGATATGCTTAAATCCACATCCAAAGCACAAATGTTATTGTGATAAATGTAGCCACAAATTTAGTTCAAGATTGTTTATGCCAGAGTCTGAAACACCTGAAGTATCAGATTTTGAGTTGTTGTGAAAGGATTTTAGAATCATGTGTTTGAATAGTCACATCACTAAATTAGCTCAAGATTTACTGGATTGTCAGGGTGCTGTAATTTAAGGAGAGTGATCACAGTCATATTGCAGTTTCAAGTTGACAGTATAAGATATGATGCCTTTCAGTTGTTTTGTTTGTTTTTACTTAGATAACTGTTTTAAGGTTTTGAGTTACAGTTATGCAAATATGCATTACAAGGTTATGAAAATATGCATTATAAAGTTACAAGCTAGAATGTCCCCCTTCCCAACCTTCTTTTCCCCAAATTATTCATTTGAGATTAAAATAATTTTAAACTCCACAGAAGTGTTTAAACCAAAAAAAGGCAGGTCTTGGCTCAAAAAGCTCTGACCTTTTGAAAGCATTTGTTGTGGGAAAAGTGCGGTAGAGACCATTTGCCTCAAGTATTTGAGGGTCATTTTTAATAAGTTGAATGTACTGTGGGTTTCGTATTTGAAAGTTCATTAGATTTTCTGGACTTTATTGTTGAAAATTTGAGGAGGAGCACAGCAAAACTTCGTTGAAGTTAAGATGTGTCCTTTTTACATTCTACCTTCACTTTCCTATTTTATTTTTATGACATGTCTACATGTGAGAAGTCATTTGGAAATAGCATTTGGTAGGTGACTTTTCTAAGCATGCCTATAGCGTCTTAGAAAAGATCAGTTTCAGATTACAGATATTTGTCAGATCAGCAGGTACTATCCTTTAGACCTGTCTGTAAGAATACAGTTATTTCCGGTATATATAATTTTACAATGATATTGATGACCATTATTATTATAACTTTGGAGATATATATATATTAGCCATCTTATAAGCACACACACAGTCTTGTAATCTTGACAGCAATCCTGCGAGCTAGGAACAACTCCATTTTATAGATGAAGAAATGGAGACAAACTAAAACATTTCAATAGATTTTTTTGTTTGTTTGTTTTAGAGATTGTGCTTTTGGCAGTTTGTTTCTTCATTCTTCATCATAGATTATTATTTACAGTCATGCTATCAGCTTTGTAAATTCTTTTAAAAAGTAAAATTTACCTAACTTGTGAACTGGTCGTTTAGTGTCCTGGACAGAAACATGGAGAGTCAAGGTTTTTCTCTTATCTTGCCTTGTCCTCCTTTATATGCACATTACATTAATCATCTTTAGCTATAATAACTACAGCTCTTAAGGATGTCTGTTGACTGTGTAAATAGCTCTCATGACTTGAAAGTATCATTCTTTTCACAAGAGATGACACAACATATTCAGAATGGAGGAAGTTTGTTCAGAATATTGTTTGTTTCAACACTTACTCCATTGAGTACTGACTTTCTTAAAGTGGGTTCACTTTTTGTACATTTTGATCTTCTGATGTGCCTCTTACTGATGTTTACTACTAATGTCCCAGGCACCTGTGAGTTAGTCTGGTTTTGAGAGATTGTTCTGCCTCTGCCACTTCCCTGCTTTAAAATATAGTGTATTGGGGGTTGTTAATGTGGTTCTTATCCTTCTGTTTCCTAGGAAATTATTCAACTAAAGATGGTAGGGCTTGCGACTTCATCTTCCTAGGAGTGTTTGGTTTTAAATTGCTGTTAGGGAGAGTTCCATCTCTAACTCACATCAGAGATTCATTTCTAATGACTGGATTTCACTCATTTTCAAGTTGCAATGTGATGATGGTGGAATGTTGGTTGAAATAAGTTTTTAAGTTTATAATCAATAATTTTTCACTTTCCTACCAAGGCAGGCGTTGGTGAAGAACATCTTTGTTTTTATTCTGTTCATTATGAACTTTCCACTGGGGAAAAATACATATTATTGATATCAAGGATAATTCCCTAATTTGAATGGTACCTTGAACGTGTAAACCTTAGCATGGCTACTCTAAAATATACATTTGTTCATTTATGTCTGTCTGGGGAAGTTTTTGAATAAATGAAAAAGTACCTTGAGCAGGAAAAATAACCACTTGCTTGAATAATCACAAGCATTATGTAAAATATCAGTTCAGTGTAGGGATGCAAGGAGTCAGACACTGAGGTTTGAGAAAAAAATCCTTGTGGTGGCCAGAAGCGTATCTTTTAAGCTTTTTTCAGGTTTCATATCCATCGACATAATTATTTGCCTTCAGAGTGTTTTTTCCACTTTTATTCTTGTTTTAAAATATAATAAAGTGAGGATTAAAGTGTCTGAAATCCAATTTTCCAGTAGCTTGTTTTTTCTTATTGTAGCAACCAAATGAAACCACAGAACTTGGGCTAACTCATTTTAAAAACTGCTTTGTCTAGTGTTCAGGTCCAGGTATTTATACCCCAGGACACTGAGCCTCATCTGTCAGTCATTTCTAGCCCTCTAATCTATTTACATTGAAGCTGGTTCTTAATACTAGAAGTATTGTGGTGGCAGGGACCAAATTGCTTACCAGTGTTTCCCCAGTACAGTGCCTGATGTCATAGAAAGATAGGAGGTATTCAGTCAGTGATAGCATATTCATGAATACCTGTTATGTGCCAGCCACTTTACACATATCTGTTGTTCATGTGAAAGAATTTATTCTATCAAACTCAGAGTGTAGCTCTAGAATAATCTTAGATGTCCTTATAGATAGATGAGTAGACATGGACTGTGAAAAGCTTAAATGATTTGTTGGAGGGTGCACACTTAGTTCTTGACAGAGCCTAAAATGAGACTCTTTAATCTGACTTTCATTCCAGTTTTAATTTGGATATACCATTCTTTCTTTCCTTTGTTATCACTGTATATGTGTCTATGTTTTCCTCTTTCCTCTTTATCCATTGCTCCATTTTCTACTCTCTTTCCCATCTTTTTCCTCTTCTCTATCTTGCTCTTATGGTCTGTCATCACCATTTTTCCCACAGTTTTGACCACCTGCTCTCACAGCAGCCAAATTTAATTTTGAGGACAGAGCAATAATGCTGGAGAGGCCATGTGGTATGATTAAGAGAATATAGCTTTTAGAGTCAGACCTAGATTTGAATCCTGACATTTTTACTTACAAGTTATGTGATCTTTGGTGAAAGTACTTAATCCCCCCAAATCCTCAGTTTCCTAACTATAAAATGAAGCTGGGAGTAATAAGATGAGAATGACTGTAAGGAAATCCACCTGACCATACTGTGAGGGTACTTCAGAAAGTTCATGGAAAAATAGTGTAATAATAAAGCACTGACCTCCAAGCATACTTCTTAGGGAGGCTCTGTGTATGGAAAATAATTAGACCTCATTACTCTAAATTCTGATTTTAACAGATCTCCCTCCTCTTCACTAATTGTGTGCTGCCATTTCCACCAGGGGACGATATCTATATTTGCACACTGCTGTATACCTAGGGCCTTGACCAGTGCCTGGTACGTAGTAGGTATATAATACCTATTTGTTGAATGCATATGTGAAAAGCCATTACATTGTCCTTGATTAGTAAGATATTCTTTTAGAAAACTTAGATTATACTCTATGCATGTCAGTTCTATTTTATTAACAGTTTGTACTTTTAGGAAATTTTAAAAGCTTTTATTTTATTATATTTTGAACATTTTTACTAAATATGCTTTGAATAGAGGGTTGATCAGGACTATGCAGGCCGTAAATACAGGAGTAATGAAAAAGTGAAAGGGGAATGAATCATGAGAATCCCTTTGGTGCAATCCTGGTAGGGGCATCTCTTTTTTTATGGGTTAGATTTTTTAAAAAGCTAAGATCAATCTATATTTAGATGCCTGTGCACTTTATCTTCTCATCTGATCTAAGGTAGAGGAATTTAGCATTCATGCAGTGAACATATGTTACTAGCAAAGTGCTCTAAATCTCACAAGTCCAGAATAAAGGTAACAAGCTTTTTTCCAGAAGAGCAGTGCATTTATATTACTTTAAAGGGAAGGAGAATAAGCTAGTAGAGTTGTCAAGCAAATACCCTGTTGATGCCTGAGAGAGATTATATTTTGCAGCTTTGCATGTTTTTGTGCTAATGGTCCTAAGAAGGTTTGCTCAAAAGGTGATTTTTTTCCAAGGACCTAGTTGTTGGGAATATAGCAAATGGCAAAACAAAGTTATCTGCCCTCCAAGAGTTTACATTCTCAAGTAGGAAACAGGCAATAAGCAATAAATAGGTATATCATGCAGTGTACATATTAGACAATATGAACTATGGGAATAAAGTGAACAGGATAAGGGGGATCTAGAATGTTCTGAAGGGCTGGGGCAAGTTGCAATTTTAAATAGGGAGATCAATTTCTCCTTGAGAAATTGACATTGAAGCAGAGAAGGAGGTGATGACGTGAACCACACTGCTTTCTGGGGACTAGCTTTCCAAGGGGAGGGAAGAGTTAGTGCAAAACCTTGAGGGCAGGACCAGCAGTTCATTGTGTGGCTGCGACTGTAGAAGTGAATTGTGAGTGGGGGTTAGATTCATGAGGAGAGTAGGTCAGGAAGGTAAGGAGGCTGAGGGTAAAGGGAGCTTGTGTGGGTGTTGCAGGCCCTTGTAGATCTTTACGCTGTCTCTATTAAGACAGATATTTAAAAGATTTCCAAAAATATGAAACAATGACTTTCTCACTATTATTTTGTAGTTTTTTTGGTTAACATATGATGGGTTTGCTATTATTTTTAAACGAATCAAAAATAAGCACTTTTCAGTTTTAATTTCTAGTATGGTAAGTAAGTATTGGATATTTATAACTGTCATAAACACAAGCTCTTTGGGCTCCTCAAAGTAATTTCTTTTAGAGTGGAGTCCTTAGACCAAATAGTTTGAGAACCCTACATTAGAGGGTTTTGAGCAGAGAAGTGACCTCTCACTTTGATTTTAGCAGGCTAATTCTCAAGAATATAGAGTAAACTGACAGGGGTAATGGTAGAAGCAGTGAGATCAGTTAGATTATTTCAGTGGATAAGATAAGAGAGGGTTGTGGCTAGAACTAGGGTGGTAGGGGTTGAGGTGGTGAGAAGAAATGAAATTCTGGTTATATTCTGAAAGTTGACTACACAATATTTGGGATGAGATATGAAGTGTGAGAATGGACTTGCCATTTTCTGAGATCAGGAGGAACAAGTTTTGGGTAAAGATGAGGAGTTTGATTTTGAATGTGTCAAGTAGACATGTTGAGAAGGCAGTTGGATATAGGAGTTTGTAGCTCAGAGTAGAGGGTGGTTCTGTCTTGCTCTTTACCAAGATTTTTGTTGGATTGTTTTGATAATATTTTTTTAATGATGGCATTTAGCTTCCATTCTAATAAATTCAGCTTTTATGATCTCAAAAAGTGTTGTATTCTGCATTTAAAAAACTCATATTAAAATTACTTTCCAAGAATGTTGTTATAAGATAGTACAATGTACACTTTAAGAGGCAGTAAAAACGTAGTAAATGTAGTTCTGCCACTAGTGTAACATTACTTAGATTTTGTGAATCTAGTTCTTTGTAAAGTAAGTCAATTGTGGTTTAATTAAAGGGGATCGTATTGCTTACCATATTAAAATAATGTTTTTGGTACCAGATACTTTGACATTTGAGGACACTATGTGATATGTCCTTGTTACAGAACTGGAACTAAGATTTTTTGCTGAAGTTTTATTGTCCCTTTTTAATTCAATCTTGATGCTGTAAAGGACTTTCAATCTTGATGGTGTGAAGGATCCTTATGGAATACTGTATGTAATAGATTGCTCATTATGGCTTAAAAAACTCTCCTTAGCTTTTTCATAGTCATAGTATGAGAGATTTCTCTTGTATATGGACTGCTGTAAACCTGTGAATGTCTTTTGACATCCATTGCTTTTGTATATGGAATTAAGGTGATGCTCAGATAAACCTTTATGCATGATTACAGATCTTTGGTTTTTCCTCCATTGAACTTAAATGGAATTTGGAGTACAGTTAAAGGATAATTAAAAATTAAAGGAATTGTCGCCTAAGAAAAGCAGTCCACCCTTCCTCCCTACACAGACGTAACTTCTTCAAAATTTTTGGGAAGTCTATTTCATTTTTACTCTGATTTACCAAATTACTTTTAAAGCCCTGAGGGATTTGGAGCTTCAAGAATAAAATACAGAAAGTAGTCCTTTACCCACCTCCCTAAATACGAATGCATAGGAGCCTGGTTATATTGGGATTTGGTACTTTACAAGGATATCATTTGATGTAAATCCTGGTACCCACTAGGTAAGACATTTTGGAATGTGTAATTCTGACAGGAGTAGGATTGACTCACCTATGATTCTTAATTGGTTGTTGAGCATCTACAGTGCTTACCTGGGGGGTTATCATATCAGTGCAGAGGGAACACAAAATGGAATTCTCTGTATGGAGACAGGAAGATGCACACACTCCTAACTGATAGCATTTTAGAGCAGGTAGAAGCCATAAATGTAATCTGGTCCAATCTGATCACTTTATGGATGAGACCCAGAAGGTTAAAGTTCAGTGCCACACCGCTAAAACTTGTAGAGAAGCAGGAGTAAAATCCAGATTGTGTAAACTCAAGGCCAGTACTTTTTTCCCCTACCACCTTTGATTATTATAAAGATTTGCTTTCTACAGAAAGATCATTGTGTATGGATTGTAATCTTTGTCCATGTTCTTCAAGGCAGCTTTAAAGTGTATTTTTTAAAATCAGTGTCTATTAAACTCTAATTAAAATTTGTAAGTAAAATTTATAAAGCTTTTGCAAGGAAAGTCATCTCTAGTTGAGGTTGATATTAGATCTTTTATCTGTGGATATTTTTTATTTTGGAGAGCAGTAACATTTATTAAGCACTTATATTTAACAAAAAAGCTAATAGATTTTGGGTGATTAGTAATTAGTGCTTAAGAAAACAAATGTATAATTAAAATTTTAACTTTACGTTATTTAAACTGTAGAAGAGATTATTTTGAATATTTGTGATTTCCTCAGTTTTGTTGGCAAGCAGGCATTTTCTTTTCATTTTTTCATGGCTTGCTTTCTTTCCCACAACTCTTCCCCTTCTTCCCGTTAGACTAAATAACTCCAAAGGCCAAAGCAAAAATTTTTTTAATTTTAATTCTTTATTTTGAAATAAATTTAGACCGATAGAGAAGTAGGGAAAAAAATACAGAGGTTAAAGTTAACAACTTATATAACCATAGTACGATTATAGAAACCATGAAATTAACATTGATACAGTGCTATTAACTGATCTGGAAATCCTATTCAAATTTTATCAGTTTTCCTACTCATGTACTTTTTCTGGTCCAGAATCCAATCCAGGATCCCACATTGCACTTAGTAGTGATGTCTCTTTAGTTTCCTCCAATCTGTGACTGTTTCCAATTCTTTCATGACCTTGATACTTTTGAAGAGTACTAGTTACTTTGAAAAATAGTCTTCAATTTGAGTTTATCTGTTTTATCTAATTGTGGTTATGTGTTTTTGGCAAAAAAAAAAAAAAAAAAAAAAAAAACATATGCAAGTGCTGTTACACCCATCTCAGTGCATCATGGTAGGGGGTGTATGTCTTAATACTGGTGATGTTAACTTTGATCACTTGGTTAAGGTGATATCTGCCAGATTTCTTCACTGAACAGTTTCTCTTTTTTCTTTTGTAATTGATAAATGTCTTTTCAGGAGATACTCAAACTGTATAGATCTATCCTAGGTCTTATATTTTTGCTCACTAATTTTAGCATATATTGAATGATTTTTGCCTGCAGTAATTACTATTGTAGTGTTTTTCTAATGGTGATTTTCTATATCCATTGTTACTTCTACATTCATTAATGGAATTCTGTAAGGAAGATCTGTCCCTTTCCCCCTTTTGTTTGTTTATTCAGTTATTTTTATCAATGTGGTCTCATGGATTATAATCCATTACTATTGTTATTCATATTATAAGTAAAAATTTCTAAAACAAGTATTTATTTTTGAAAAGCTAATATGTTAAGGTAATTAGAAAAACATTGTGAATACGTTGTGAAAAGAATAGATTGTGACGGGCCGAGCCGGTGGAGCACTCGGTAGAGTGCTGCGCTGGGAGCGCGGCGACGCTCCGCAGGTTCGGATCCTATATAGGAATGACCAGTGCACTCACTGGCTGAGTGCGGGTCACGAAAAAACGACAAAACAAAAACAAAAACAAAAAAAAGAATAGATTGTGAAATAGAACACATTGTGAAAGTCTCTTCTGCCTCTGTATCTGGGGTACTCATGTCCATTGCTTTGAATTTATTTTTACTCTTTCAGAAATATTAAAAGGATTGTGAAGAGAGTTGTTACTAGCTAGATTCTCAGGTATTACTTTTTACTTGGTCTCTTGATGATATTTCCTAGTTTACTGTTATCTTCTGATATTTATTAAAAAGTGTTTCTTAACTAGTTCACTTTCAGATTTAAATTTTAATACAGTGGATATTATATAGAGGGAAGGATTCGTTTCCCTGAGAATTCTAAGAAATTAAGTGACCAGAAAGCAACATTTTTATTAAATAATACTTAATATTTAACATGCTTACAACTAATCTCTTTTTTTTAAATTGAAACAAAATTCACAATTAACCGAGAAAGACTGCCTATCCCAATTAAATACTCGTTTTTTATTCTCTTTTTAAAAATGCTTTTCCCATTCTGTTCTGTTGTTTTTAATGGCCTAATTTGCCTTTTGTGTATGCCAGTAGTATCTATTTATTCATTCAGAATTGTTTAGGAACCTAGACCTGATGTTCAATTACAGAACTGTGTTCCATTAGAATGAAGTGAAAGAGAAAGGCGGCAAAGACGTGAACATATTGGACTTCACTTATGGTCAGCAATAAATCAAAAGTTGGTTTATTCACTTTTCTTATTTTCCATTCTCTAATTTTCATTTCTTAAAATGAATTTTAAGAGCTTCTTATTCTGGGAAATCCTCTTTTAAAAAGCCCCTAAATACGGCTGGTTGTACTACCTGTGGCCTTAGACTGATTCTTTAATCTCTGAGCATTAGTTTCTTCCCTTCTTCCCTCCTTCTTCTTTCCTTCCCTCTTCCCTCCTTCCTTCCTTGTGTTTTGGAGGGATAGAAATGTCTTACCTCTTTCTACCTTCATATTAATTCTAGATAAGTAACCAAATATGTCTCTTGGAGAAATAGCTAATTTATCCTGCATCGTAATTATAGAAACCATTTGGCAAAACCTTTCACATCTATAGGCCTTTATAAACATTTTTGCTTATGCTACATCATAATTATTATAGACACCATTTGGTAAAATGGGGATTATAATATCCTCCGTCAGATTCTGGTGAAGATCAGTTGATTCATGTAAAAAAAAATTAGCTCTTTGTGGTTTATTTTTAAAGAGTTGGGAATCAATGACTTATTCCTTATTATAATGTTTTCATACAGGGAATCCAATATTACGTGCAACATTTTAACTTAAAGTACTTTCTGCCTTCCTAATGAGAATATCTTTACTATTTTCCAGTGATTGTTGTAAAAAAAAAATCATATAATAATGAGACCTAAAATAGTCCCTGTGAATCCATCTCCCAGAGATGATTACTGTTAATAGTTGTTGTATCTTTTTTGACTTCTATGTGTCTATTAAAAAAAACATACACTTAAGTGTAAATTGGATCATATATTAGACATTCTTTTCTGTAACCTGTGAAAGAGCCTTTCTAGGAATGTACAGCTTACTGTTAAATATCTTCCATAATACAAAACTGCTACCGAGAACGATTGGGGAAGTAGAATTAACATTGTTGTAAAGTCTTTGCTGTTTCATATTTTTGTATGTGAAATTTATCAACAGTTTTGCGCAGTTGTTAATTTTGGGATTGTAAAGAAGAGTTATGATGTTGACTTTAATTTTGTAGTTTTTCCTTTTATACTTATAATTCTGAAGTACAGAGTACAGTTTAACCCCCCAAATTAGATCCCATCTAGAGAATTATTGATAGCTTGATTTTTTTTTTCTTGCCAGTTTGAAAGCAGTTGCCTCAAAGTTAAATCAGATTTAATTTATTTGGTAGTTAGAATAAGCAAAAACATACTCTGCTAAATAGCATATAGTCACTAGTAACCTGCTCTTAAATTTATTTGCTCTCTGTACCTTGTGGATGTGGCTTCTTAAAATGAGCACAGTGAAGTTATATTCCATGAGTTTTTCTCTGCTCAGAATAACTTTACAATTTTCCCTGTATTTGGTAAACCCTGAATTAAAAGGTTGCTTTTTACAGAAGAGACTTTTGTTAATCCTAAGTACATAGGGGTACGTAACAGCCACTTTATGAAGTGACAAGTTGTTTTTTAGTTATAAATAGATTCCTAATATTATTGTTTTTAAGATTTAATGAGTATTATGTAAATAAAAACTAATAATTTGTTGATTAAGACCTAAAATAACTAAAATCTTTGTTCTTTATATCAGTGTGCTACCGTAATGTCCAGCAAGAAGTGGATTGCAGATAGTGAGGAAATACTGGAGCCCATTTAAACTTCAGTTGAAATGATGTAACTTGTCATTAACTTTCCTTATAACATTTATACTATGTGTATCAAAGCATAAAAGAGGGCACTTCAAAAAGTTCATGGAAAGATTCGTACTATCTTTTCTGTTTTTCCACAAACTTTTTGAAGTTCCCTTGTAAGTGTTTTATTTATAAATAGTTAGTTGGCTCTTACTTTACATTAAATAAAGGAAAATGTTAAATTAAAAAAAAAATGAGGCAGTCATGGTCAAATGGCAGTCTGTTCCATTCCTTTCTGTATTTTAGCAGTATTACAGTGATAAAGTATTTTTTGATGGATTTAAACATAATGCACAAAGAAAAAGCAGATAGATACCCAAATAAAATATATATGTCTATAACATCATTATAGCCAGTTGAGCAATTGGAGTCAGCTACTATAGCTACAACACTGAGTGATAAGGTGTGCTTTGTATGAAAATTTTTTCAGTGTTTTAAAAAGTCATCTTTTAATTTGGATTGTTATAAATCCTGAAAATAATTCTTTTATTCATTTTGTTTTTGTACTTTTTAAATATATCATTAGTAGTTTTGTTGTTTATAATTGAGCTAATGTTTTTCACATTTCATTACCTAATTTTCATTTTCTTGGTTTAAATTTGTTGAAAAAATTCTAAACCAGGAAGTAAAATAGGGCTGTATCTTATTCTTTACCTAGTCTTCCAACATTGCAGTGTTGAATTTATACACATCCTTAGCTGTTTATTAACTTAACCTATATATTTTGCAAAATGATTGCTTGATTCTGTAATTTAGATTTCTCAGCCAATATTGTTCTGTTCTCTAATATTTCTTCATGTTATCCTTAATTCTTATATTCTAGTTTTTCACGGAGTGTTTGATCTGTTAACTTATCCAGTAACTCAAATTTTAAAAGGATGCGTGCAAAATTGTAAGGTAGCAGAGGGTGTGCTGTACGTACAATAATTCCGATGCAGTAAGGGACAAGCCAAAGGCAAAAATGAGCTGCAGCTTATGAAACATAAGAATAATTTTGAAACATTTTATTTAAATCCATAGTTGGGTGAATTAAAGGGAAGGGAAAAGGCTTAAGGTGGAAGATGTAGTATTAGCAGGTCACATAAAACAGAACAGTGAGTGACTATTTTCCATTTTCTCTTAGGAGCAGAATTAACTGACAATTGAGTTTTAGTTTGGAAAAGGAAAAAAATCAAGATAATTAGAGCAGAGAAGTATGAGGAGATAGTAAGGTAGTATAACCGAAACAAGTTTTCAGGCCTAAACGAAAATAGTTTTTAGCATACTAGAATATGAAAAAATGTGACTGTTGAATTACCTATTCCAGAAAACATAGAAGATGGGAGGAGCCTAAATGCTGGAAAGGTGAATATTCCCCAAAGCTGAAAAACTTATATTCTAAACTTGATGGCACAACCCGTAGATTACAAAATGGACTATATCCTATTTAAACTGGTGAATCCAGAAGGAGCTTCCAGTCCCAGTGTAGCTTGAGATTTTGTAGGTATTCGATAAAGTATGCCTGTAGTTTTGGTATCCAGGCTTAGAGAAATGAGTATTCTATGAAACTGCAGTTAGTTTGATTCTTGACTTATAGACTAGTCATCCCTAAAGAATGTCAACCGGTAGATTAACATCAGTCTGAAGGGGATATGTGTAGTAGAAAACAACCCAGAAAAAAAATTAAATCATCTGCTGGTTTCTAAACAAACAGTTGTAGAGTTATGGAGTGGTAGAGACTTGTCTTAGCACCACCAGGCAGAATGTCAGCAGGGTGATGTGCTTGTCAAGGAAGTAAAGGAATTCTTAAACGATGTTGATGGAAGAGGAGAGTTTGGGACTAGAAGTAGACACAGCCTCAGTCTGCATACTCATCTTTGTTATGGAATGTTGTGTGTGGTATGTGATTTTACATTTTAAAAGGGACTTTGACAAAATGGGGTGTGTCTAAGCAAGTGAGAGAGTATAAAACCATGTCATAAGAGTTTAGAGACAAGGCTACTTAGATATTGAACAACTTTTCAAGTATTCGTGGAGCTGCTGGGTGGGGGCCAGCAGATGAAATTTTAGGATAGTAGGTTTTGGTTCACTAAAACAAATTTGTAACATTTAAAATCTTCAGAAATGTCTAAAACAGATTATCTTGATATTGGGGATATTTAGACAGAAGATGCATGTCCAATTTAGGGGTTATTGTTGTTGGAATTTTTTATACTAAGGTGAGTAAACAAATGGTTCTGAACTTATAGTTCTCTGAACTACTGCTGCAGGCTGAAGAAGTTGCTGTGGTGGTGGGGGGGGGCATTTGAGCATTATTATGTAATATTTGATACAACAAAAGAATATATACAATGTGTTAGTTATGAAGCATTCCTGTGTTTCATAAACTAACACCTGTGAACCCAAAAGGACCAGAGCATTCCCTAAACTGATACCCATACCTATACCTATTGCAGGTTTCTGTAATAATTTGGCTATAATTATATCAACTGGATAGGATAACATTAACAGAAGCTCTGATTGCCAGGACTTAGGGAATGAAAAGTTTTAGTGATTAAACTTTTTATAACATGGAGTTATGGGGGAATTATGGGGTTCTTGCATTCTAAGTTTGGAAACCAGTGGATTCAGCTGAGTCATTCAGTAAGTGACTTCTAATTATATGAAGCATAAGCACAGAGAGGTTAAGTAAGATGCTTATCTAAAAATCACAAAGAATTACTATTAGAACTGGAATCAGAACTTGTTCTGACTTGCCGGAAGTGCTGACGATTTCCTGGCTAGAAAAGTGGTGTTGATAAAGGTAGTAGTATGTATGCAGCTTGTTAGACTCAGCAGTGAATAAAATGGTAAATTCCTTGAGGACCAGAACTGTGTCTTTAGTCATCTTTTCATTTCCATTAGTACTGTCATGTACATAATTTGTGTTCTGTTATTAAATTGACTGATGTATCTTAGAGACTGAAAAAATCATGGTAGAAAGACTTCTTACCTATCTCCAATATTAGACTAAGTTCTTTGAGAGCTGGAACTATTAAACTATTTGTTTAACTTCAGTGCTCCAGAACCTAGCTCATTTCTCCCTTGACTTACCCATCCATATACCCTACCACCAAGTATTTATTGAGTGTGTTCAGGCACTGTTATAGGACACAGTTGGTAACAGAATCTTATGGAACTTTTAGTTATTAATCAATCACCACAGATGTTTATAGAAATACAACTTAAGTGGTAAATGCATTATATCCTGTAACTGAATGTTTGTATATAATTTTGATAAGTTTGTTTATCTGGAGAATTGCCATTTTTCCCCCTTGGTCTTTTATAATATTATTATGGTTATTTATAATAGATTTTCAATATTGAACTATTCTTGCATTCGTGGTATAAATTCCACTTTGTCTTGGTTTATTTTTCTTTTAATATACTGGCGAATTATATTTATTTAGGATGTTTACATCTGTATCGATAAGCAAATTTTATCTGTGGTTTTCTTTTATGCTGTTATGGTCAGATTTTCTATTGGTGCTATGCTGTCTTCCTATAACAAGAATTAGGTACTTTCTGAAGAAATTTAAATGATAAAAAGAATATATGTGTAATTTTCATTAGATTTTTCTAATACCTTTTGGTTAATTACTTGCTGCAATTATGTAAGTAATCATTTATGTCTTAAATTATTACTTGGTTGTTAAAAACTTGGTTTGAGAGTTGAAGTCATATGCTAATTTAAGTTGAACACTAATTTGATACTGGACATTATTAAGAAAGATTTCATTATAAAAATAATAAAGTTATAAAATAACTTTAAGAAAGATTGAAATCTTGCCTTTATAATGTAGTCAAATTCAAGGTACTCTTTTACGTTTTTTGTTGATTTCATTTGCTATTCAGAGATAAGCATTTGGTAAGATTTGACAAATTATTTAAGAGATAAAATTTGTAGTAAAATGAATATTGCTGTCACTGAAGCAGAAAATGTATTATAACATTTTTTTTAACTGATTACGATTTTATAACTGGTTAAGAATACCTTTTGATCTTGCCTTTTAGCTGTGCTGGATTTTATTTAACTGAGACTGATTTAAATAACTAGTTAGGAAAATTAAAGAGTGTATTCATATTTGATAGTTTCTTGATGTCAGTAGATTGAAATTCCATGTTTGGAAGGCATACAAAATATATTGTAAAACTAAAAGCCATTTTATTTTTAAATACTAATTGACTCAAACCTTTTTCCCAAAGAGGACATGATCTGTAGGATGGAGAGACAGTTACATAGGCAACCAGCTAACTTTAATAATGGCAATCCTTATTAGACAGTATATTCCAGTGGGCAAGAGCTTGTGCTGTAGTGCATAGTAGAAGCTTAATAAATAATTCTTAAAAGAATCCATTTTCTTTGTAGGACTTAATTCATTAAAATAGAATCCTACTTTAAAAAATAAAAAATTATATTTATACCCGGCAACTCTAATTTTTTTTTTTTAAGGTTATCAATTTTAGGTGTCTCTACCTTCTTATGTTTCATTCATTAATCTAGTGTAGTTTGGTCTCCATTACCATCTATTCCTGAAACCTCTCTGATCACGAGTGGCTTAGTGGTCAATCCAAGATACCATTATTTGCTATTTACCTTACCCATGCTTTTGTAGTATTTGACACCGTTGACCACTCTGTTCTTGAATCTGTCTTTTCTTAGCTTCTGTGATACCTCTTTTCCCCAGTTCTCCCATTTATCTGTGTTTCTTCTTGCTTTGGATCTTCTTTTTCTCACCACTTGAATTTTGCTCTTCCTAGGTTCATTCAGTCCTTCCTTCTCCCTTTATCTTCTCTAAGCCATTTTTTCTATAGTTTTAACCACTAATTTGTGTATTAAACTCACACTTCTGCTGAGCTTGCAGTCTATTGTCTATTGGACATCTCCATGTGAATGCTCCAAAATATCTAAAAAATCTAACAAAGTGGTCCAGTTTAAATCTCATTCGTACAGATTAGTTCTGAAGTATAAAAGAGCCTTACTAGTTTTGTCTGAAAGACATTTTCAGCATAATTATTTTGACTGAAGCTATCATTGGGAATGCCTGGTGTCATTGAGGCATGGAAAAATTAGATAAAATTAAGTCTGTATCATATTGGTTAAAAACTTGGGCTCTAAAATTAGTTTTAATAAGATATGCTATCTGGTTGGTATAAATTCATTTGTGGTAGAAATTAATTAAGGCTATAGTCTGGTTAAACATGGGCTTAATCCCGAAAATCACAGAATAGGTCAGTGGTACTTTATTGTAAGTTTTAACACTTTATCAATGATATCCTCCCCTGCCCTCTTTTTTGTTTTCCATGGATTAGCAAGAATATTTTTTCTAACACATTTAAAATTTTTACTTTTAACAGAAATTAGCAGAGTACGGAAAGACATGTACAATGACACATGAAATGGCAGTACAGAGAAAAGGAGTGCAGAATTGCCTGATGCTGTGGGACCTATTGTTCAGTTACAAGAGAAACTTTATGTGCCTGTAAAAGAATATCCAGATGTAAGTATATTTTGTTGTTTTATTCTTTTTTTGTGTGCTTCACATACTTTGGGAAGAGATATGTTTGATTGTAAATACTTAAGCATTATCAGCCACTTAAAAAAAAAATTTATGTGAGGGACTTGAAGTGTGAATAATTTGGCATGGATAATTTAAAAAATTTCTTTCTAAATATGTTTCCATTTGATTACTGCTGTGTCACTTTTGGAAATGCACACGGGTAAAGACTGTCATGGATTCCAGATGGGACAAGGAAAACTACTGTTTGTAATGCAGTTTTTTTATTTTTCCCTCTTAGTCCGTTCAACTATTCTGTTGAGATGAGTCTCCATGTACTACACCAGTTAATTTCTAATCAAAATTCAGACTCTTTTCATTTTGTTATAAAGCCCTAGATAAGATGGTCCATTCTGTTTCTCTGACCTCATCTTAAATGATTTTCCCTCTTCTTCACTGTACTGTAATACCATTGGCCTTCTTTTGGCTTTTAGAACAAGTCAAGTCTATTCCCAGCCTTAGGCCTTTTTTGTTAGCTATAATCTGATCTCTACTGGCTATCATCTTCTTGGTATTAAAGATTTTAACTTAAATATCATTTCGGAGAGGCCTCCCCACCACTTTATCTAAAGGCCATCTGGTTGCTCATTGTTTCACATAAATCTTTTTTTACTTCTGCAATGGCACTTATTATCTGGTATTTTTCTTGTTTGTTTATTTCTCTGTTTCTCTCCAGCAGGAATGGAAGGTACATAAAACAAGAACCTGTCTTTATTATTCACTGCTGTACCACCCATAATATGGGCACGTAATAGGCACCCAATATCTGTTAAATAAATGAAGGAAAAAATGGTGATTTTTTTTGCTGGGTTTCGGGGGACTTCTCTGAAAGCAAACAAAAGAAGGAATTGGTATTATAATGTCGAAAATGTGATGGATGCTCCAAGACTCATTGGTTATGTAGACAGAATACTAGCGTGCAGATGGGAAATAAATGTCCTAAGTTGGATTAATAGGAAGAAGCTTTGGTATTTCACAATTTGCATTTCCAATGCAATTTTATTTAAAGCTTATACATTTATTCTATTAAGTAGTTTTGGTTGCAAATATACAAACAGTTCGGGGTAATGTAGGCAAAAGAAGAGTTAATTGGAAGATTATCAGGTAATACAAAGAATTAAAGTTGTGTCTGGAGAACAAAACTTCATGTAAGGCAGGAAGCAGTGCATCTCTGAGAACTTCAGCAGCAGGAGTTTGTGGACCATCATGACATGACATCAGTGCCTCCTAGACTTTGTCTTCAATTTCAGATTCTTGGAGGAGAGAATGTGTTTTGGGCCAATTTACTGTGACTTGGGAAGTGAGGTTACGTAGTTATGTACCACAACCTAGACATGACCACTATGGGACTGCCCTGGATATTAATATTACTTCTCAAGATGAAAAATTATGATTTGGGCAGCTGTCCCAATTGGGGTCTACTGCTGTTTGGTGTTCCAGTATCCTCTAAAGGATAGCAACCTTCTCATTTGCGTGTTTAAACCCTAAAGGACAAAGTTTCAGCAATAGTCAGTAACACAGACTGTATGAGACCATAAGACCTTGATGGAGAAATATAACCTTGATCTGTCTGGTTTCATTCCTCCAAAAGAAAAAAAAAAAATCTCATTCTGGGTAGAGATATTAATACTGCATCATTTAAAAGAAAAGTGTTCCATACAACCTTCTATGTCAGGACCTGGATCTAGAGGGTACCTTTTCACTATACTCCTTTCTTTCTTTTACCAGTTGTGAGTCATTGCCCTGGTGAGCTACTTTTGCTGACAGGTATATTGGAATATAACATTGTCTAGATGAGTGGTTCTCAAAATGTGGTTTCTGGATCGTAGTATCCACACCTCCTGGGACCTTGTGAATGTTCGAGCCTCATCCCAGACGAGTTTAATCAGAAACTCTGGGTGTGAGGCCTGCAATCTACCTCTTTAACAACAAAACCATATAGATGATTCTGATACATGCTAATGTTTGAGAATCACTGCTCTAAAAAAATTTTTTTTTTTATTGTCAGAGTAAGCCAGGCTAACAGGTAGGTGATTTATGTATATGGTAATTTTGATAGGTATTATGAAGGAGGTGAGTAGAGTGGTGAACTAAACGATGTCCTTGCTTTTATGGAGTGGGCATTTCAGTGGCAGAGACAGACGATAAACAAACGAATATTTACTTTTAGGCGTTGTCAGTGCTATGGGGAAACAAAATGGGGCAAACAGATGAACAAAGACTGTACGTGTGGGAGAGGTGTTCAGTTTTAAGGATAATCAGGGATGGAATCTCTTCTAGGATGATGGGAATGGAGGGAGATGAAAGGAGTGATGGGGAAGAAGTCAAGAAAATCATCTGGGGGAAGAACATTCCAGGCAGAGTGAACAGCAAGTGCAGTGACTCAGGCAGAGCATGCTTGGGAAGTGTGGCAAGATGTGAGATTAGAGAGTTAGTAGAGGGGTCATATCATGTATGCTTCCCATATCATGGGCCTACAAGCCCACATGAAAAATTTTGTATACCATTCTGAGTGAAATGGTAAGCCATCCATATGTTTTGAGACTAGGAGCGACATGAGCTTACATGGATTTTTGATAGGTGTATTCTGGTTGCTGTGTGGAGAGAGACTGTGGGAAATGGTGGTAGAAGCAAGACCAGTTGGGAGGCAGGGGAGGAGACTTGAACAAGAGGAGTTAAGAAAAATGCTTGAACCCTGCATAGATTTTCAAGTTAGAACTGGTAGGATTTGCCGATAAATTGGATATGGAGTGAGAGAAACTCAGGAGTGACCCAAAGGTTTTGATCATTTGGAGTAATGGAATTGCCAGTTCCTGAGATAGGAAAGACTGAGAGAGGAGCCAGGTTTGGGGGAGTTGGGGATTCAGCAGTTCTGATGTAGAGGTGTTAAGCTTGAAGGCAGCCATCCAGAGTGGGGAATGTCAAGTAGGCAGGTGGATGTACAAGTTTTAGATGACCCTTTTGGTACCCAAAAATGTCTATTTAACAAAGCTTTTTAAATTAGAATTTTAGTTTTAATTCATAGAAGGAGAGAAATAGGTACAAAACGGTTTTGGTCTTCCAGATAACTTTTTTAATACCTTGATTTTAAATTTCTATTAAAAGAGTTTAAGTTTAACAAATTTAGATCTGCACATAATTTTTGAGTTTTTCTAAATTAAGGTAATTAATACATACTTAGTGATCAATAAATATTTTGTGGTATAAGGAAGTTTATCTTTTAAAAAAATTAAATAGTATTAAACAAAATGAAACAAGGGAGTCTCAGATTTTGGCACTATGAGAAAAGATTTATTTCAGAATTTTGAATTAGATACAGGCTACGTGAAACAAATATGCACTCTTCCAACCCTTGCTTTTTCTTCATTTAATGTGTCTTGGAGATAATTCCATATGCTTCTGTCCCTGCCCCCATTTGTATGTAAGCTTGATTTTGTGAGTGAATTCAGCCTATTTTGCTAAAAAATGCTTTTATAATTCAAGCTTCAGACGGGCAGCGCAACATAGTGGTCAGAAATATGAACTCAGACTCCTGGCTAGCTCCACTGCTTGTTTTATGACTTTGAGCAAATTACTTGTCATTCCTGGTCCTCAGTTTTCTCATCTTTTATTGTCTCTCCCAGGATTATGAAGACTAAATGAATTAGTATGTGTAAAGCACTTGGAAAATGCCTTTATGCTATGTAAGTGTTACCAGAATGTAAGCTTCATGAGGACAGGGATTTTTTTGTCTGCTTTTTTTCAGTGCTATATTCCCAGGCCTTAGAATAGTGTCTGGTAAATGGTAGACCGATATGAGAAGAAAGCCCTAGATTCAGTCTGAGAAGTGAGGTAATGCTTTATAGTGCCCTTCACAATGGTTTTGAACCACTGGCTTAATGATGTGGGAATGAGAAGCTAAAATGAGTTAGCCTATTGAAAGTATTTTAAAAATTTACGAATTCATATTTATTAATATTTATATTTATTAATAAATAATATTTATTAATAAAGCAGGCTTTTATTGCATCTCTGTTGTGTGTCAAGCACATCCTTGGCATGGGAATATTAATTCAGTTGAAAAGACTCTTTGATATAGTCAAATTAGTGAGTTTTTGTGTCAGACAAACTTAGGTTTTGAGTCCTGGCTTACCCCTTTACTGGCTGTATTTGTCAACAATTGCCACAGTAATATTCCATAGTAAAACACTCTCAAATTCATTGGTTTAAAATAATAAGCATTTATTTCTGTGCTCATGTTGGCTGAGGTTCTGTTGATTGAGGCTGAGTATGGGTCGATGGAGGCTAGCTGTGGGTAGATTCAGATCATATCCATTTTATGTTCCTGCTGGGCCCAGGCTGAAGGAGCAATGGCTACTTGCGGCATGCTATTATCACGGCAGATTGCTGGAGTGCCAGAGCCAAGCCAAATTGCATAATCACTTGTAAGGCCTCTGATCTTGTCTCTTCTGCTAACACAATCCATCAGCCCAGTGATTCTCAACAGGGGCCAGTTTTGTCTCGAGGGACATTTGGCAATGTCTGGAGATATTTTTGGTTGACTTGGGAGGGGATACTGGCATCGTGGGTAGAGGCCAGTAATCCTGCTAAACATCCTACAATGCCCAGGACAGTCCTCACAACAAAGAATTATCCAGCTCACAGTTCCAGTAGTACAGAGGTTGAGAAACCCTGTATTAGCCATATCAAGTCACTCACACAGTGAGAAGGGGACTGGAATAAATAATTGCCGAAAAATAATTGAGATATATGTTAACTTTTTAGAGTCTGTTTCTTTATAAAGCTATAAATTTCACATTGTGGAATTGTTTGGAGAAATCAAGATAACAAATGTATGGTACCTGGTAGAGCAGACACCCACTGAGGTTTGTGTGATCATGAATATGAAAAAAAGTCCTATTCTTGAGGGTGCTCACAGTCTTGTATGAAAGATAAAAGGTATTGCATTAATAATCATTCAAGACTATTTGAGTTTATCATACATTCATAAAATGACAGACAAGAAAGAAGATTTAAAGTTTAATTTAGACCATCAAAATTAAAGCCAGTTAAGTTATTAAGACCTTGTTTGAATCCATGGACATCTTATAAACAGTACTATATAAATGGAGTTAACTCTGATAAGGAAAAGGTGCTACATTTCAAATGAGTCAGTTCTAAGTTTGTCATTAAATTTGCCTAGTTATCAATTTTGAGTTGTTAGAAATTGTTCTATAGGATCTGCCAGAGTAGTAGATAAGTTCCAAATATTGGTAAGGTGTAACTGTTAGAGTTATTAGTCATGTATATACATGGACAGATTAGATTGCTAAACTGTTTGTTTGGGACATGATTTGATAATTAAATTGTAGTGAGGTTTTTTCTAAGGATTTATGTGAAGATAACTCTGATTTTCTGATGTTTTTAAAATGGGTTTTAATTTTAAGTAATATCCTTGAAAGGCATTTCTTGGGTCTAGGCCATCATGATTACACATATTGTCAAAAAGTTTGAGGTGGATAAATGCCTTTTCAAATATTTTTTTTCCAGTTTGTATGATCCCATGCTGGCAACTCTAATTAATAGTATAGGTTTATAATGTTATTCACAGTACTTTCTACAGTCTCTCTTATAATAATAACCTATATTAGTGTTGGAGTAGGAGTTGTAAATTCCCTATTTAATTTTCCTGGGTTTGCCAATGAATTTGTCTAGTTATAGCTTCTGAGTTACTTTAGGGTTTTATTTGTCAAGATTGTCACCTGCAGATTGGCTGTTGAGCTGACGTTTGTTTTGAAGGGATTTTAAGAAGAGCGAGGAGTCGGTGCAGTTAGTTACTTTCCTTAAGTCTTGTTCCTTTGACTATTATGATTAATCAAGATTAATCAAGAGCTTTTAGGAGTCTTGATATAAACTATGTTCACCTTTGTTCTTCTGAATGATAAGTGGACATTAAATAAAAATTTTATGAACTACAAAGGATACTTTCTCAAAACCCAGGTTAACCCTTGATTTTTTTGGTCTTGATATGATCTTAATTATGAATGAAAATGCCAAGTTTTTAAAATAAGGTCTGCACATCTCTCTTCTTTGATTGTACAGGAAACTAAAGTTAAAGATAGTTTTTAAAATAAGGTTAGTATGTATTTTTTATTGAGTGGAGTTGTAAAGTGTTTCAGATTACATATTAACTTGTAGGAGTTTTAATTTAGCTGTATGGTTTGATAATATAGAGCATGTCTTTTAAGTTTTAGGTAGGGAAACTTATTGTTGACTTAGAACTGCAACCTGATTAATTTTAACAAAGATCAATTGGGTTTTTCTTTGTTTTTGTTTTGAAATTTCCTTTTTATTTCACTCTGTAATGGTATATTGAAGGCCTGCTATGTACCGAACTCTTTATGGTTTGGGAGATACTGAATTTCTTAAGGATGTTTGTTAGTAGATATTATTCCAAAAAGGATCTCAAGACAGTCTGAAAGCAATGAATTTTGTTTAGCTCAGGTTTTTCCAAAGGTTAACAATTTATTAAATAATAAGCCTTCTCAGAGTCTTAAAAATTCAGGCGCTTTCTTTGGTAAGTAATATATTTAAAAGGATCTAGTGTTCAGAAGAACAAATTAAAAGATGGCATAAGTTTTTAGGGAAGAACTTTTTTGTAAGCAAATGTTTCCCAGGCTCAGTTGAGATAGGAGGATTTACTTGGCTTACCCAAAAAGAGTTTGTTAGGATGTACTCTGTTAAAATTATTGCTACAAAAGACTTAAGGATAAGTTGGATAACTAATCACAGGTATCCAACCTCCATATCTCTAATATTTTCACTGAAATAACCCCAGGAATATAATTAAAAAGTTGGGGAATCAGTGCTATTCATATTCCAGAAACATTCAGCTGTTTCTGGTAGATACTAAAGGAAAGCTTGAGGTGCTCATCTGCTTTCAACCCATCTTGAGAGAGCATGTCTTCCTAACCCTCTTCCTCCCCCAAATTAGCAAATGAAGTGGGCTGTGAAACAGGTGGAGATTATACCACTTGAATTCTACCACCCATCTCAGTGCCAGTTTATAATAGATGACCTTATTTTGCAAGTGAAGGAAATAATGTATAACTTCTTTTTATTTTAGTTTGAGCAGAAAGCTACTTTATCTTAGGGACATTGAAATTGAACTTTTCAATGACTAGCCTTGGAACTAAATTTAGTTAGTTATTTCATTGGGAAAGCATATTCTCTGTCTTAATAAACATACCCATTTAGAACAAAATAGTTCATAATTAAACTGGGTACTTTCTGAAATCTAATTTTGACTACCATAGGAAACTGCTTTTCCCAAGTCCAAAATCACTATCAGTAAGCAACCTATCTATCATGAAATTGAACATCTCCTTGCTTCATATTGGTATGATATATTTTTTTTTATTATTTGGTTATGCAATTGGTTGAGCTTAAAAATTTATCTGTGTTGTATTGTTTGGAGTTATAGGACAATGATTATTTTGATTAGTTTCTTGCCTTTTTACTTGTAAGATGGTATATAAATGGTATCAATTTGCCATTTTAAGGACAGATTAAAACAAAAGATAAAACAAAATTTGAAAAGTAATTAGAAACATGAAAGCTAAAAAGGAGTTCTGAGTATAAAACAGCAAAATTTTAGTATCATCCCTTTATTCTAGAAATGTTAGTGTGAGGCAACAGGGCACAGGAACATGAAAAGTTATAATCCTTGCTCTCGTGGTACTGTTACTGTTATAATCCAGGTGTGGAATAACGGGTCTGAACTAAGGCAATGACAGTAGAAAAGAGTAAATAGTGAAAATAGCAAGATTTCTTATCTATTGTACGTGGAGATTAAGAATGAGGGAGGGCCTTGCTGATGGTGCTATTCATTGAACATAGAGAATACAGAAGTAGAGGTCTTCTAATATTATAGAGGAACCAAGAGTAAGAGATGGTAGTAGGCTTACTATATTAATAGGATATAATAATTAAAAGCCACTGAAAACTGAGTTGTTCATAACAATGTAGAATATTGAACAGGGTAGTATACAAGACAGTTCTTTGTAGGTCAAGTATAACTAAAATTGATGGCAAATAAAGCAGTTTACTTTAAGAGCTGGATTAATACTTTTGGAACTGTTTAGGAGGTTGTGACAGTATTTACGTAGCAAAACTTATGTAGCAAGATATTGGTTTTAGAAGCCTTCCTAATCTATGATAAGAACTACGCATTCATCTCCTAGACTTCCCTTCAAGGTCTGAGGTGACACTTATAAGCTCAGTCTTCATGCGAATAATCATGTTCTTTTTCTCTCTTTTTTGACATTATACATATTTCATATTTTTCATTCAAATATGCTGATGAACTAATACCACAGAAAAGTTTTCATTCATATAAAAGGTTCAGTTAAACTAAAAGGGTGTATATGATGATTGTTAAAGCAGTGATCCAATCAGTAAAAGACATGAAAATATTGAGCAGATAAGGTATAGTTATATAAAGTAGTATAGTAATGATGTTTTAGGATGTAGGTGGGGAAGAAATTTAAAAAAACACCGTTGGACTCATTCTGAAAATAAACTTGAATTTGAAGAGAGTTTTTATAAACTTTGTACTAAACATTTTGAATCATTAAGAATAATGAGAAAACTAAACATGGAATTTCTGGTATTATAAGGGTATATGTTTAAGGTCTTTAGAAGAGAGGTATACTCTTAAGTGACTGAACTCTAGATTTAATCTAGATGTTCTGGGATTTGGATTACTTATGTAACCTCTCATGTATTAATGCAGATGGTAGTAGCAACTACCGTGCAGTGTTGTTTTGAGGATTAAGTGATCTGATGCATGTAACTGCCCAGCATAGAAGCTTGAACATTCATAATGAAACATACTTCTGCATACTCAAGCTTAAGAAATGTTGAATGATATAGTCCTTGCACTCATGATACTTACATATTGAAGTGGAAAGTGAAAATAATAAATGTATTGTTTGTTCGATAACATTAACTTTGTTCTTTGGAAATTATTCTGAGACCAGTCACCTTTACCATTTGAGAAATTTCTGAACTTATGAGTTCCTGCGCTGCATATAACTTATTACATAGTGATTTAATTTTTCCCTCCAGCTTTATTGAGGTATAATTGACAAATAGAAATTGTATATATAGTCTTCCCTCTGTATCCAAGGGTAATGGTTCCAGGACACCCCTCCCCCACATACCAAAATTCGTGGATGCCTAAGTTTCTTAAATAAAATGGCAGAGTATGTATTTAAAGTGTATATTAGTCCATTTTTTATTGCTATAACAGAATACCTGAAACTGGTTAATTTACAAAGAACAGGTTTATTTGACTCATGATTCTGGGACAGGTGCATCTGGCATGGGCCTCAGGCTGCTTCTACTCATGGTGGAAAGCAGCAGGCAGCTGACAGGTGCAAGCAGATCATGTGGCGAGAAGAAGCAAGAAAAGGAGAGAGGGGAGATGCCAGGGTCTTTTATATAATCAGCTCTCAAGGTAACTAATAGAGCAAGAACTCACTCACTACCCCCACAACCCTGTAACCCCTTCCCCAGGGAGAGCATTAATCTATTCATGAGGGATCTGCTCCCATGACCCAAACTTCTCCCAACACTGCCACATTGGGGATCAGATTTCCACATAAGTTTTGGAGACAACATCCAAATTCTACCATTCCACCCCTGGCCCCCAAAACTCGTGTCCCTCTCACGTACAAAATACAATCATTCCATCCCAACAGTCCCCAAAGTCTTAGCTTGTTCCAGCTCCAACTTAAATGTCTAAAGTCTCATCTGAGTCCAAAGGCAAAAAACTCCTTCCAGCTGTAAACCTGTATGTAGTGAGAACGGTCACCGTGCTGTACATTAGGTCTGCAGAACTTATTCACAAGGCATAATTGAAACTGTACTCTCTGACCGATCTATCTCCCTCCCCATCCCCCCGCATCTGCTCCGTGAGTTCAGGTTTGTTTGGATACCAAATATAAGTATCATACAGTATTTGTCCTTCTGAGTCTGGCTTATATCACTTAGCATAATGTCCTCCAGGTTCATCCATATTGTCCCAAATGATAGGATTTTCTGTGGCCAAATAATATATGTATATATATATAGAGAGAGAGAGAGAGAGAGTGTGTGTGTGTCACATATATATATATATATAGAGAGAGAGAGAGTGTGTGTGTGTGTGTGTGTGTGTGTGTTTGTGTGTGTATGTGTGTGTCACATTTTCTTTATCCATTCATCCCTTGACAGACACACAGGTTGTTTCTATATCTTGGCTGTTGTGAATAGTGGAACAATGAATGTGGGGGTGTGAATGTCTCTTCGTCATATTGATTTTATTTGTTTTGGATATATACCTGGAAGTGGGATTGCTGTATCATAATATGGTGGTTCTGTTTTTAAGTTTTTGAGGGACCCTCCACAGTGTTTTCCATAATGGTTGTATCGATTTACATTCCCAGCAATAGTATACAGGGGCCCCCCTTTCTCCACACCCTTGCCAATGGTTATCTTTTGATAATAGCCATTCTAACAGGTGTCAAGTGATAATTCCTTGTGGTTTTGATTTGCTTTTCTCTAATGTTTGGTTATGTTAAGCACCTTTTCATATGCCTGTTTGACCTTTGTATGTCTTTTTTGGAAAAATGCCTGTGCAAGTCCCTCGTCTATTTTTATATTGGGTCTTTTTTTTTTTTTTTTGCTATGGAGTTGTTCTGGATTGAGTTGTTAATATAATGATTTATTTTGGGTATTAACCCCTTATCAGATATGTGGTGTGCAAGTAAAAGGCTACTTCAGAAGAGTTTGCGGGAAAATAGAATTAAAATATAATTACAAATTTTTCCATTAATTTTTTGAATGCCCTTGAATCTTCCCCATTCTGTAGGTTGCTTTTTCATTATATTGATTGTTTTTCTTTGCTGTGCAGAAGCTTGCTAGCTTGATGTAGTCCCACTTGTTTATTTTTGCTTTTGTTGCCTGTGTTTGGGGTGTCATATCTAAAAATCATTGCCAAGACCAATGACAAAGAGCTTCTTAACCCTGTGTTTTCCTCTAGGTGTTTTACTATTTAGGTCATACATTTAAGTCTTTAATCAATTCTGACTTAATTTTTGTGTATGGTGTAAAATATAGATCCAATTTCAGTCTTTTGAATGTGGGTATCTGGTTTCCTAACACCAGTTATTGAAGAGACTGTCCTTTCCTCATTGTGTATTCTTGGTGTACTTATCAAAGATGAGTTGACCTTATAAGCATGGGTTTTGTTTCTGGGCTTCTGTTCCGTTCCATTGGTCTGTGTGTCTGTTTTTACGCCAGTACCATAATGTTTTTATTACTATAGCTTTGTAAATTCGTGTGAAATCATGGAGTGTGATGCTTCCAGCTTTGTTCTCTCTCAAGATTGCTTTGGCTGTTCAGGGTCTTCTGTGGTTCTATATGAATTTTATTATTGGTTTTCATATTTCTGTGAAAAATGCTATGGGAATTTTGATAGGGATTACATTGATCTGTAGATTGCTTTGGGTAATATGGACATTTTAACAGTGTGAATTCTTCCATTCTATGAAGACAGGATATCTTTCTGTTTTATTTTTGTCTTCTTTGTGTTCTTTGTTTTCTTTGTTTTAGTTGAAACAGTTCAAACAGTGTTTTATAGTTTTCAGCATACAGATCTTTTATCTCCTTTGAACTTATCCCTTTTTTGATGCTGTTGTAAATGGAATTGTGCTTTTTGGGGGGGATATTGTTGTTAGTGTATAGACACAGAACTGATTTTTATATGTTGATTTTGTATCCTGCAACTTTACTAAATTTATTTATTCTGACGGTTTTTTGGTGAACTTTTTAGGGTTTTCTATATATAAGATCATGTCATCTGCAAACAGAGACAATTTCACTTCTTCCTTTCCAATTTGGATGTCTTGTATTTCATTTTCTTGCATAATTGCTCTAGGACTTCCAGGCAGTTTCCCATCTTTTTTTTTTTCCCCCCGTTCCTATGGGGAAATTCCATCCAGTTTTTTTTAAATCCCAGGAAATTTTTACTGTGAAAATGAAAAATCACTGTATAGTTTCACTATATAAATAAATATTAATTTCTTTTATGTACCGTATCCTGTGTGAAGCTCTGTGGATTAAAAGACTAGGTGCTGGTTCCTGATTTCAGGGAATGACCTGGAAGAGACATGCAGATCATTGCATACCATGTGATAAGGGCTTAAGAGGTGTCTACAATGTGCTTTGAGAGTCTCACTTTGGAGGAGGGTAAACAACTCTCTCCAGGAATCAAAGAACACACAAGGAGATCACGGAAGGAACACTTGAACCCAATATTGTGGGATGAGGAGGAATTTGACATGTTTGGTGGGAGGTGAAGAGAAAGGAAGGTGTTATAAGGAAGAGAATTAAAAGTACTTGCCATTTTTACAGGTACTTTTGAATTGCTCATGTGGCTGGAAAACAAAGATAATAGCAAAAATAAAGGCTGGGAAAGTAGTTTAGGATCTTTTAAACAGCCTCGTGTATAAGATTTTGGACCCTATACTCTCATAGATATTGTCATCTGCTTGTGCCATAAAACCCCTGTTGACTTTCATTAACTTCATATTTTTAATTGATTTAGTAATTTTTTTTGTTTTTCTTATTATTTAGCTTTTAGAAGGATAATCATCTATTGTATTCACCTGACATTTGTTTTAAATGGTTTTAGCCTGTTAACCAATTATATCTATGCTCAAGGCATGATTTTTCATAATTTAGGATATCCAAATTCATATGCCACAAATTTTGGTTATAACTTGCTACTGATTTTCCATGTTTGCAGCTGCTGTTTTCAGCACCTTTTCTTATAGAGCACTTGTACATATATGTGCCATAAACAAAAATGTGTATAAAGGCCTATAAGATGTGAAAGGTTTTGCCAAATGGTGTCTATAATAATTTTGATGTAACATTAGCAAAAATATTTATAAAGGCCTCTATATGTGAAAGGTTCTGCCAAATGGTTTCTATAGTATTTATGATGTTAGATAAATTAGCTGTTTCTCCAAGAGACATATTTTGTTACTTATCTAGAATTAATATGAAGGTAGAAAGATAAGACATTTGTTTCCCTCCAAAACACAAGGTATTTTGATGTATTCATACTAGTATTTTTAATTAAAAAGAGTAGTACTACTAGTCATGACTCCTCTCTAGGAAGCTCACTAGCGTTTACTAGATTAGAGATGGTCCACTTTTTGTCTTCTGCTAAGTGAAAGACTTTATCAGATATACATACACTTTTGTGTGCGTGTGTGTGTTTCATACCCGTGTAACTTATATAATGTAAGGCTTGTAAGATATCTAACGAAAATCACCTTAAAAATACTAGATACATTATTTAAAAACAGATTATTACTCTGTTTTGGAAAACGATACAAAGAGTTGCGTGTTGTCTTCTGTAAGTTTTTGTTTTTTTCCAAAAATTTTAAACAGAGATTACGCTTTAGCAGTTCTTAGAGGTGTTTCACTGAGGTGCTTTTGGAAAAACAGTTTTTTATTAGTTAACTGTTTTGCTAGTATGCCACAGGAGGTTTTGTCCTTAAATTGTAGAATCAATCCAAAGGTTAATGGAAAGATTTTTTTTATAATACTTATGCAGTTTGTCATTGGGAGAAATCTCTTATATATATTTAAAATGAAGTGAGCAGCAGTGAATCGCATTAGACATGATTGTTGTTGTTAAACCTCTTCTTTAGAAATTAACATGACACTTGGCAGAAATATAATTGGTGAGCCACAGAGAAGGTCTGTACTTAAACAGTAGGGTTAATGAATATTTCTTTTTTCTTTCCCTTCTTTTGGACTTTAAAGTTGCATTTAGCTTAGGCTGTTTGAAACGATTTGCTTTGAAAGTGTTGTGACATTGTTTTAATTGAATGAAGCTGCAGAACTGGCATGATAAATCAACAGTGAATTTTAATGTAAGGCAAATGATACTAACTTGGAAATTGGTTGCAGTAGACAAAGCAGCTGCTGTGATTAATTTTTTTTTTTTTCACTTCTTAGAACATTTTGAGAAGGATGACCTTGACAGTTTCAATTGTATTAGAATCCCAGTGATATGCACTTTAATATACTTGAGCTATTGTTTGTTAGTTCTTGGAGCAGTAGTGATTGGTTCATTTTTAAGGTTAAGAAAATTTTGTGGTACAAATTTAATGTTTGGGTTTTAACTGGTTTAAAAACTTTTTGTTTAGTAAATAGTAATTGTGAGGTTTAATTAGCTGTGGCAGAAGCCTTTATGTAATCTTGATAGTGTGGTTTCAGCAAAGAGGGTTTAATATGTGAAAAGGATAAGATGTGTCAGAGAGGAGCCTCTTAAGTGGTTATGAAGTGTAGGCCAACTGGTTTGATTGGCAAAGGACACAGGTCAAAACCAATTACATATTCGTTATTTGAAGTGCTAAAATATCTTAATTGATAAAGCATTTTTTAGACTTTTTTTTTTCTTTGCCATATTTGAGATGGTTAATGCCTCAGTAATATTACTGAAGAATAGCTGGCAAGGCTACTTATTTTAAGAAATAGGGTAACAAATAGCATAAAGTCATTTTCAGACTTCTGGAGAACGGGGGGAGTTTTCTCTTTTCTTTTTCTTTTTTCATCTCTTACATATGTTTCACTCCTTACCACATAGCAAGCCTTGAATAAGTGTTTTGTTGAATTGAATTTGTAAATGAAAGGCTGTCCCCTTTTCTACTGAAAAATACCAAAACCAAATGAAATGGGTGAGTGGTAGAATGTGGAAATTATTGTCTCTGTCTTGGTTGTTTTGGGGCTAGGGAGAGGAAAGGAAGTTTTAATCTGCGAGTGTATAAGCACGTTAAGTTATGAAGTTGCAGAAAAGTGTGAAGAGCTTCTGGAGATGAACATAGGACCAGGCATATTGATAGATTTTTTGTGTGTAATGTTTCTTTTTTCTTTTCCTCAGACCCTTATTCCAATATATTATTACTCTGTACTGCCTGAAGGTATGTCAGTTCTAGATTTAGATTAAAAGGCAGCCTCTTATAGAGTGCCAGTGGACTACCATGTTTAAGGACTGAGAAAGTCATTCAGAGCAGCTGAGCAATTCTAGTAAAATAGGACACAATAGGAAAAAAAAATCTGCTTTAATGCATCAAAGACCCAGCAAGATTGTGAAAAATTACTAGTTCAGGATCCTTAGGAGGACAGAGGATCAAGGATGTAAACCTGGCTTATGGGATCTCTCTTTTTTTTTTTTTTTTTTTCTGGGTATGTTTGCTGAATCTGGAGAGAGCATCTGAGAGGCTGAGCTTTGGGGTAACAGGGATTGGAGTCTATAATCTGTCTGTGTAGACTCCCCATTCCTGCTGCTTAGTTTTTGCTTTGGGTAGGGACACTGATGGGTGTGGACTCTAGGAGTAAGAGTGAACCAGAAGGTCTCAGGACCTCACAGGGACTGTACCTTAACTCAAAAGTGAGATTGTATTGAGGTGATCTCTGGTTGCTAGTAACAAGTGCATGTCAGAACCTGATTTATCCTCTCTGGAGAAAGATAACATTATCTTAGGCTTTTATGGTATTTTTATAGGCAATTTAGTAAGTACATTTTCTGGCACATGCTAGAAAATAACCAAGTACACGAGGAGGGAAGATGACATTAACAAAAATCTGAAGAAATGAGAACAGAAACAGAGACTCTAGATATTATAATTATCATACCTAGACTTTATAAGAGCTATGTTTACTATGTATAAGAAGATAGAAGACAAGGCCAAGAAATGTAAATTGTAAAAGAAAAATCAAACTGAAAAATCCCTTAACTAGTGTTAAGTCACCAGGTGGATTTAACAGAATTAGAAGCATTTGAAGAGAGAATTAGTGAACTGGAAGACAGCTTGGAAGACAGGGTAGAGAATCTTTATAGTGCTGAAAGAAAATAAACTAGAATTCCTGCTCATTAAAAATAAGATATTTTTAAATAAAGAAAACTGAGAGACTTCAGCATCAGAAAACTTCCAGTAAAGGAGATACTAAAGGGTGTTTTTCAGGCAGAAGAATAATGACCCTCATTGGAAAGTTGAAGACACAGAAAGGCATAAAGAACAACAGAAATGGTAAATATGTTGGTAAATCTAAATGCATATTATCTGTGCAAAGTGATAATTATTTCCTGTTTAAAATATATATAGAATTTGAAAAATAGCCAATGACATATAAACTGGATTGAGGATAAATGATGTTAAACATTCTGGGATCCTTGTATGTTTACTGAAAAATATTCATATGTGTATGAGTGGACCCCCCACAGTTCATACCTGTGTTGTTCAAGGGTTTACTGTATTACCTGTCAAAATTTGTGCAATACAGCTAAAGCCAGCTGAGGGGTAAATGTAAATATCTACATAGAAAAGAAGAAAAGGTGCACTAAGCAAAGCATCCATTTCAAAAAGTTGAAAAAATAACCAGATTAAACCCAAATGAAGTAGAAGGAAGTAAATAATAAAACTAAGAGTAAAAGGCAGTTAAAGAGAAGAAAAGCACAAAATGAAGACAATCAGCTAGCTATTGCTACATTATAATAAACCACCTCCAAAACAACTTAAAATTTGAATAAGCCATATTTAAGCTCCCACTTCTGTGTCTGGATTCAGCAGAACAGTTCTTCTAGTCTGCATCTGCAGTCAGCTGTAGGTCGGCCAAGCAGCTCTGCTTTCGGAGTTGCCTGGCTGTGGGCATTGATGGTGCCTGAGTCATTCTCCAACAGGTTAGTCCAAGCCTGCTTACATCGGAGTAATAGGGCTCTGAGAAAGTGGAACCATGTAAAACTGACACTTAGGCTTTTAACTGGCATATCATTCTTTCCACTACATTGTATTGACCAAAGTAAGGCACAATGCTAGCTAGTCCAGATTCAAGAGGTGGGAGGAGTGCAAATCTACATTGCAGATGGCACAGATATGATGAGAGGTGGAGAATTCTGGCCATTTTTGAAATCAGTCCACCCAAATCAACAAAAGCAAAAGTAGATTCTTTGAAAACATGGGAGGACTGATTTAAAAAAAAAAAATAGATGTAGATAACCAATCAGGAATGAAAATTGGGACATGGCTTCAGATCTTACAGGTATTAAGAAGAAAATTGGACATGAGCTTTATTTAATTAATTTGTATTTTTGCGGCTAGTGGGTACAGGGATTGAACCCTGGACTTGGTGTTATCAGCACCATGCTTTAACCAACTGAGCTAACTGGCCAACCACAGACGTGAACTTTAAATGAACAAATTTGAAGATGTAGACAATATGGGTGCATTTCTAGATAAACACAACTTACCAAAATTGACATATGAAGGAAGAGAAAATGTGAATTAAAGAAATGAATCCATAATTAAAAACTTCCGCAGAGGAAACTCTAGGCCCAGGTAGCTTCACCAGTGAATTCTATTCAGTATTTAAGGAAGAAATAACATCAGCCTTCTACAAGCTCATTTAGAGATTAGAAAAAGAAGGAATACATCACAATACAGTTTGAGGCCAGAATAACCATGATGCCAAAACCCAAGAAGCATATTATGAGAAAGGAAAATTACAGGCCAGTTTAATTCATGAATATAAATTAAAACAAAACAAAAAACCCAAAATACTAAGAAACTGAGACCAGCAATTTTTAAAAAGAGTAATGTATTGTGATTACATTGAGATTATTTTAAGAATGTAAGGTTGGTCTAACGTTTGACAATTAGTTGTAATCCATTGTAATAGCAGAATTAAGGAGAAATATCGTGATTGTTTCAGTAGATGGAGAAAAAGTGATGATTTAGATATCCAGTTGTGATTTTTGAAAAAAGAAACTCTTAGCCAATTAGTGAATTAGAAGGGAGTTTTCTGAATCTGATAAAGTGTACTTACAAAAAGTGTACAGATTACAGTACTTCAGACGTTATGGTGAACTGTTGAAAGTTTTATATTTGAAATCTGAAACAAGTCAGTTATGTCTTTTAAGTGCTGTAAGTATAGCAAGAAAAAGAAATAAAAATATATGGCTGGAAAGGAGAACAATAGAACTGTCGTATTTGCAAGTGATATGATTGTTTACATAAAGAATCCCAAAAGAACTACAGAAACATTATGAAGATCACTTATGAAGAAACAAGATTGCTGGTTCCAAGGTTGGTATGGAAAAACCACTTATGTGTTCTTATACCAGAAACAGAAAATGAAATTTTAAAATACAGTACATAACAGCAAAAAATGTTGTGCAAATTTCTAGAAATAAATCTAACAAAAAAAATGAGTAAAGACACAATCAAAAAAACTTTACATTCTTGAGAAAAATAAAAGATGACCTAACCGAAGGAGACATTATACCATGTTCATGGTTTTGAAGACTCTGTATTATAATATCCTGATGAAAATTCTTGCAAGTATTATTTAGAAATCGACCTACTTTTTCTAAGATATATGTGGACATGCAAGGGGCCAGCAATACCTAAGACACTTTTATGGAAGACCTTGATATAATACATATCAAGATTTATTTTAAAGTTACAATAATTAATATAGTGTGATATTAAAGCAAGGATAAATAGATTAATGGAATAAAATAGAGAGCCCAGAAATAGACCCAAGTGTATAAAAATGTTTATGACAGTGATGGCACTGCAGAGCAGGTGGAAAAGGATGGTCTTTCCAGTAAAACTGACTAGGACATTTGGATATCCACATGAGAGAAAAAAAAATTGGCTCATACACAGACATCAGTTCATGGTACACTGTAGACATAAATGTGGAAGGCATAACAATAAAGCTTCTAAAAGATAATACATGAGGATATCTTGATACCTTGGGGTGGGGAAAGACTTCTTTTAAGCAAGACACAGAAAACATTAACCATGAAGGAGAAGATTGATAACTTGTACTATATTAAAATCTAAGACTTTCTCATCATAAGACACCATTAGAAAGGGAGAAGGCAAGCCACAGGATGGGAAAAGGTTATTTGCTGTCCATGTAATTGCAAAGTAGAAATCCATGAGAAAAAGATAACACAATAGAAAAATAGGAAACTTTAAGTGTACTTCAAAAAACGTATATCAGAATGGCCAATAAACATATGAGTAAATGCTTAACCTCTTTAGTAATTGGAGGAATGCTAATTGAATGGCTAAAATAACAAACACTAAAGTAAAAAACTGACAAGTGTTGGAGAGGAAGTGCATCAAACAAATTATGCTCTTCTACTGGGGATATAAATGTATACAGGCATTTTAGAAAATAGCACTAACTACTAAAGGTTTTTTTTTTTTTTTTTTTTAGTGTTCTTTATCCAGCAGTCTTATTCCTCAAGGATCAGTCCCTTGTCCTGCTTCTTTATCTTGTACTATCTCTTTCATGTTAGAGCCCATCCTCTGAAGCTTTTGGTAAACCTTATTTGTCTATTCATATTTAAACATGAAGCACTGAACATTTGAATTAGGAGCTTGTGTTCATGAATAGAGCTTGTCTACTGCTGGCTTTGATTTGCGGTGATCACCTGAAGTGCCAGACTTTGAGATGGAAGTCCAATGCTGAAACATGGAAGTGTATCTTCTGAGGGTGTTTGAATTTTTCTAGAGAAGAAGACTATAGCATATTACCTGCAAGTCGGATGCCTGGCTGTTGGTGTTCTGTGGGGAGGGATGGTTAATTGTTCTGTGTATTATTTCTACCTTTTCTTTCTTGTTTACTGCAGAACTCACTGTCTAGGTGTCAAGTCTCTGGAATTCTGTAGGACAAATTTACTATTTATCATATCTCCTTCTATGACATTCTAAGCTGAATTGTTGAGTTAAGGTGAGGGCCTGAGGTTTCCTAAAGAGAATTTTTAGTGGTCATGATAGGCTGTTAATTGTCTACTTTGTGGCACACCTTGTAGTGGACCTTGTTATTGTGCTATATGCACACATAGTTGCACACACAATTGGCATTATAGCTCTACCAGATAGTAAGTACCACCCCTGTTGTACAATTGAGGCTTACTTAATGTGACTTTCAAATTTCTAATTATTATTTTGTATTTGAGCTTGGAGACCAGCTGAAATCTGTGTCATTTCAGAGTTTATAAACACGTTACCGTAGTATACTACTTGAATTTATTCGGACTGGAGATGGAACGTTAGGTTGACTGGGGATTCTAAGTTAGAATAAGTGCCTTGTTAAAATGGATGACAGTAAGGATTTAGGTTGGATAAAGAGGTAAAGTACCACCTGCTGAAGAACTGGGCAGGGATAGGGGGCTTTATTTGAATATAAAGAAGTAGTTTGGACAAATTTCAGAATCTAGGATCTTAGATCAAGTACTTATAGATCAAAAGCTGTGGGTCTCAATTTGAGGTGAAAGAAGTTGTATCAAAATCCCCTGGGAGAGGCAGGCTTTATTCAAAGGATACAGGTGTACTACTCACCTGTCATTTGAGAATTACTTTTCTAAGATGTGGTGAGGCCTTTGGAATACAGAAGATTGAAGTACCCAGCTTCTAAAGCCCTGACAGCAATGGATTTTCTAGCATGTTACTTTTATGTAATGATGTACTAACAGGATAAATGCTAAAAAAAAAAAAGTAGGAAGCTGTATGGATAAGAATCATTACCTACTTGATTGAATAGATAAATGAAAACCAGCCATGGGTTTTTGTGGAACTGATGGGAAACACTCATTTCTTTTGGTCTTTTATGCACTTGACATGTGAATAAGGAAAATTTACTTTTCAGTGTTCACAGTCAGTTTATTCTTTCTATTGACCTAAAAAAAAAAAAAAAAAAAAAAAAACTTGTTCAAGGGTACTACAAAATTTGTGGATAAATGGAACTAAAAGATAATGTTAATCTTTCCACAAACTTTTGGAAGTACCCATGTACATATGAAAATTTTTTGTGCTAAACAAATGAGCTGTTGTAGTTACACCCCAAACTTGGCAAGAAATTTGTAAGGCCTCTAGATTTTATTTCATCTTAGTATTAATAAAATATTTAACTTAAGTAGTTACAGTTGATTCTTGAACAAGGCGGGGATTAAGTTTGCTGATTTCTTCAGCAGTTGAGAATCCATGTATATTGTGTAATGTTGAATATGCTAATTGTCCTCATTTGAGCATCACATATTGTACACAGGTATTGCTATTCAGTGGTGTATCCCACAGATATGTACAATTAATTATGTTTCAGTTTAAAAGAGAAAAAGAAAAAAGACAGAAAATCCATGTATAACTTTTGACTCGCCCAAAATTTAACTGTTATCCTACTGTTGACCAGATGCCCTACTGATAACACAGTTAATTAACATATTTTGTATGATGTATGTATTTTATACTGTGTTCTTACAAAAAGTCATCTAAAGAAAAGAAAATGTTAAGAAAATTATAAAGAAGAGAAAATAAATTTACAGTACTATGTGTATATTTACTTCTTAAAAATCTGTGTATAAGTGGATTCACACAGCTGAAACCCATAATATTTATGGGTCAGTTGTGTGTGTATGTGCATGCACGTGTGCATGCGTGTATATAAATGTTTTAAAATCTAGGAACTATACATTTCAGCAAGTGAATAATGTATGGTAACTTTTTTTTTCACAGTTTAATTTTGTTGGTAGAATCCTTGGACCCAGAGGACTTACAGCCAAACAGCTTGAAGCAGAAACAGGATGTAAAATAATGGTCCGAGGCAAAGGCTCAATGAGGGATAAAAAGAAGGTAAGTCCTTGAAAATGGGGCAAGTCTTTATGTGAATAATTTACTTAAACTTTTGCATCCTAATAATAAAGTATTCAGATATAGATACTTTACTCCATATCAGAAACTTTTGAACTTTAAGGTGGTGGAATGATTTTACCTTGTTAATAATCATTTATCTATTAGCAAACTAAAGCATCCGTTTATTATGTTAACTTACTGTGGTATTTACACTTGAGAAGCTGCCAGTTTGTAAATTAGTCAGACTGTACTGTTGTATATAAAAATATGCAACTAAAAGCTTGAAAAATCTAAAAATTTTTTTGATGAGATTTAAATCAGAACAGTCAAATGAATCACTTTGGATGTATGTCAACTTATTGGGAGAGTTAGAAGACAGAAATCTATTAAAATGACTCATTTTGGTTTTTATGAACATCTTGTGTTGATTTTAAGTTTTCTAGACATTCTGCTTTATATTACTTCTGTTTTTTCTTTCTTGCCCCTTCTTGTTTGGTGAGTTTAATTAGTAAACATCTGACTGTCTGCTTTCAAAATTGTTGTTAAAAAGATTTTGTTTGCCTAGTTTTCTTTTATCCAGTGATATACTATGAGGCAGGATACTTTTGAATTTCTATCTGTATAAGAAAATCACTGATTTAAAATACCTAGATTTTGATTGCCAGAAGATTAAATTATTGTTAGGAAGAGTGATTTTTTTTTTTTTTTTCCTTTAGTAAATACATTGACTTGAAAGGGCTACCAAGTGATAGAGCTGTGGTCAGCTTATGTTCCAGCATATGCATTGAGTTGCTTTGTGGAGCTTATGAAAACCAGACTCAAGTTATCCTGACCTAATTTTGCTTGTTTTCAGAGCTTTATTTAAGCCCTTGTGTTAGCTGACTGGATCTTAATCATTTTTGCTCCCTGCACATGAATGACTTAGTAGCTAAGAAGTTTGGGGAAAAAGTCCTTAATATTAAATGATTATGTTTAAATCTTATTTTAACCTGTTCTTATCAGCTGAGTTTAAAGATATTTTCATGGAAGTATACAAGTTCTCCTTGAGCATTATTAAATGTTGCATTTAAAAAATATTATTTTTATAGAATCTTAAAAAAAAAACTAAAGCATATTCTCAATCAGCTGAGTGGTGACCTTTTTACGTGAGCCGATGCCATGAAGTTTTGGTTTCTATGTTTGGACTTATGATTACATTTGCATTCAGTATTACTAATTTAATTACCTAGGGACAGTGAACGAAGTCTGCACAACTGAAGGACAGATAAATCTTCACCATAAGAGTGACGTGTATCCACCCTTCAGTTAAATAAATTATTCTATCAGTTAACAAAATATTTTTTTCTCCTGAGATTCTGTTAATTCTGTAGTAATAACCCTCTACTCACTTTACTTACATGCAGACAACAAGGATGAGAGCCTGGAACTGTGTGATTAGCTATCATGAATAAAGAACATTTTCTGCTGTCTTTGGCAGAAGAATGGAATGGTTAAAAGAGTGGCTCTGCAGTCAAATTGCTTAGGTTTGAATCATGGTTCTCCTACTTAGCTTTGCGACCTTGGACAAATTACTTAATCTCCTTGTGCCCTGTAAAATGCGAGTAGTAATGTTACTTATCTCTTATAGTAGTTGTGAAGATTGAGTTGTAAAGCACTAAAGACAGTGTTTGGCATGTAGTAAGCGATCAATTAATGTTAATGATGGTTCTTAATAAATTTTATCTCAACTCTATAGGTTAGAGTAGTAAATTTTATTTTTAGACTCATGTAGTATCCTGAGGTAATACTACATTTTTTTCAGCTTGGGAAATGGTAATTTCTTGTTTTGTAACCTTTGAATATCCCACATCCTCATAGGTTTTCTGTTTTCTTTTTTCAGTGGTTGGTGCTTCCAAATTCTGCCCTTGTTTTCTCTCTCTCTCTTTCTTTTTTTTGGATGGCTTCCTGGTACAGGGATCCAAACCTTTGACGTTGGTGTTACAAAGCTGACCAACTAAGCTAACCGGCCAGCCCTACATTCTGTCTTGACTACTTTGCTCTTAACCACAGTAGAAACACTTCACACATTTTATTTATTTTTAACCTCTACCATTGTCTAGTGTAATAAAAAAAAAAAAACTCAGATTATACACACTGCAAGAAAACAATAATAAAATTAATTAAAATGCCAAAAAATAAAATTTAACTATGAATTACATTTTCAGTTTTATTAAAATGCTACAGATTAACTTGCTTTGGATTTATCAAGTTAATTTGACTGGCTCCTGTATATTTGATATTATGTTATATGAATTCTTTGAAGAATTCACGTATAAATTTATAACACCAAGAGTGTCTTCTCTGGTTTTACTTCATATCTGTACATAATAAATTGTTAACCAAACCATCTTGGTTTATGTTATAGTTATTCTGTTGCAGTCTTAAAAGTGTTAATAGTAAAAGTAAAGTCAAACTGGAAGGTATTGTCTTTGTTGCTTGGGTGTTTTTTGATAAAGCACATGACAAACAGATGTAGACAAAAAGAAGCATTGATGTAAGTAATTAGGTTGATTGAGGTGGATTTCAAGAATTACAAAGGACAAGCCATTTGGCTTTCAATGTTTCTGCAGAGTTGTCAATGTATGTAAAAAAGTAAAAAGGTAGAAAATCTTAATTTATGGGCCAACCCCGTGGCTCACTCGGGAGAGTGCGGAGCTGGGAGCACCGCGGCGAGAGGGATGGCCTGTGCGCTCACTGGCTGAGCGCGGTGCGGGTGTCACCAAGCCAAGGGTTGCGATCCCCTTACCGGTCACGAAAAAGACAAAAAAATAAAATAAAATAAAATCTTAATTTACTGATTGTCTAATTTACGTTTAACAAAAATAATATGACGGAAATACTGTTTGCAGGTCTGAATCCTTCACTAAACTTGTAAACTTAGATCAGACCATATCTTTTATGGAGTATTTATTTCCTTGGTGTTTGTTTAGTACCTGGAGCTGAGTAGGCACTAGAAAAAATATCTGTGAAAGCAGTGACTGTTTAGTTCATTTAATAAATTAAAGGCATAGATGCACCTCCTTCCTGTCCCCCCAAAAAAGGTTTGGCAAGTAGAGAAAATTATAAACCCTACATACTTTTAATTCTTTTGGGAAGATAGGTAGTACTGTATCATTCTAAGCTACTGGTTTTAAGCAGGCAAGTTAATATTCAACTTTAATCTTTATTCTCTTGGATTGGTATTACTTCAACATTGATGAGCTCAGCAGCATTGATTTTGTATGTAAGTACCCAGTGGAATGGTGCCTAGGTAACATCATGGAACCAACTGAAGAGCAGGAACTTCAGTCAGATTTCATGAGAGACTGTGATCAGGGCTTAGAAAGCTCTTAGGAACTTTTTGTCTGTACCAGCTAACATATGGCAGTATTGATCTGTAGCAGGCAGACTGTACCTTCTGTCCCTGAAATTAAGTATATGGTAACAGGGCATACTGTTAGAAAGTGTCTTACAAATGAAAGTCAATTTTCACTTTTTCTTATGATTTGTAGAGTATGTACTTTCATCAGGCATTGTTTTAAGTATTTTACATGCATTTGTTTTAATTAATCCAAGCTTTATTATTCCCATTTTGTAGATGAGGAAACTGAGGCTCAGGCATGTTTAGTAATTTGCCAAAGGTCACAGTGCCAAAAAGTGGCAGGCAAAATTTGAACCTAAAGTCTGTACTCTCTATTCAGTGGTATATTACCTTCCAATTACAAACCATTTCTAAAAGGAGTAACAACTTCAGAAGTACCAGAACAACTTGAATATTGAGTGACTTTGAGGCCAGTATGAATATATTTTGTAAGAGTCCTCTAAGCTTTTTTTCCCCTCAATGATAATACATTTGAAATTTTGTTCTATCTATTAAAGATGTGAGGAAAACCAAAGTTTTTTCTACTCACAAACCACTCAATATAATACATTTAACACCAGATGTGTGATGATTTTCACCCACACACCAACCAGTTAGTTTTCCAGGGGACACTAACTGGGTGTCACGTAATTCAATTAAATTCTGACACTGCGTACCTGGAGATAAGTATCAGATCCCACAGGTTGAGGGCTCAGTCCCACAAGACTGTCCCCTACTTCATTTGCCAACTGGAAGTTCCAGTTGTGATCTATACTTCCGACCAACTGGCTATAAATGTTTTCCCATGAGTCCTCTCTTCGAGTTCTATTAATTTGCTACAGCAGCTCATAGAACTCAGGGAAACTCTTATGTTTACCTATTTATTATAAAGGATATTGCAAAAGATATAGATGAACAACCAGATGGAAGAGACGTAAAGGGCAAGGTATATGGGAAAGGGCTTCCATGCCCTCTCCAGGCACACCACTCTCCAGGTACCTCCATGTGTTCAGCTATTGGAAAGCTCTCCAAACCTAGTCGTATTGGGTTTTTATGGAGTTTTCATTTTGTAGGCATGATTGATTACCTCATTGGCCATTGGTGGTCAACTTCAGCCCCTCTCAACCCTCTAATTACATGGTTGGTTCCTCTGCAATGAACCCCCAGCCATCAGTCATCTTATTAGTATACAAAAAGACACAAATTACTTTGAAGATATAAAAGTTTTAGGAGCTGTGTGTTAGGGAACAGAGATCAAATATATCTATCTTATTATAAATCACAATATTGTACTGTCATTCACTTGATTTTTCAGGAATGTTTCCTAAAGGATGCAATCCTATGTTTTCTAACAGAAAACCATATACTTAAAGCAGATTACAGATGCTAGAGAAGTAATTTTAGGAAAAGAAGGTATTTATAGCTTTTCAGTTGAAGTAGCAGAGGACTGCAGAGGCTACATTGAGGGCTGTGGGAAAAATGTATTCATGATAGAAGGAATGGTCCACCTTCACAAACAAAAGTGGCACTCAGCTGGTTCTAATGTAGCATATGAAAACATTTAAGTCATTAAAACACAACAGTGTTTTGTACATAATTAAGATACTTGATAAATTGTTGTGGAGTGATAAGTATTACTTGATAAATTATTGTGGAGTGACAGTTATTAAAGTTGTAAATGAAGTCTACTTTTTGGAAGTCTGTATGAATGGTCTTTGTAGGGGACACCATTTGGGGTGACCTCCCCTGTCAGTAACAGGAGGGAACTAAGTAGCCATGCTATTGGGTTTCTACTGTTCACCTTCTCCTGACTCCTTCCCGCTCCTGCATCAAATGTGTGTCTAGAGTTGATCAAAGCCAGGTCAATCAAATGTTGCATCTTCTAGAAGTTTGCAGACACAGTGATAGAGGTCTTTTCTGGAAATGAAGCGATGTGCACTAGGGATCAGGCAACCATTGTAGAGCTGCTAATAACAATGGCTAGGTGGTATCAGCAACCTCACTATGTGTGCCCATGTCTTACTCAGATCATGTGACAACCTTGGAAGGTAGTTATGTTCTTCTAACAGGAAGGGAGGATTAAAGAGGTGAAATAACTCACCCATTCCCTCATTTGTAACTAAATACTGCACTTAAATAGAAACTTACATAACTCATTGGACAAATTCAAATTCAACTGAACAGATTATTGTCATCTCAGATAAAGGGCCTTGAATGCTATATCAAGGGTTTTTTTTCATTTTGAAAACAGTGCCATTAGCAATCACATGCTCTTGAGGTGAGAAGTTATATGATATGTTATTATTAAAAAAGATAACTTGACAGTAGTAGAGGAGATGGGCAGAAGAGGAAGTAACCAAAGTCTGCAAATAAACGATCAAGTCTTAGACAACTCTGCTTAGAAAGTTCTTTATTGTGTTGGGATAATAATATCTGTGTCTTTGTGAAACTTCACTCCTCTGATATTAATTATACTTTGAATCCAAAACAAATATAGTCTCTTAAACCTTAGAGCCTTTGATGTACTTGATGACGGGGTGTCAGTGCTTTATGTCTTAAAGGTGTCCTGCTCTAACTAAAAACTAATTGCCTAGCCGTGTTAGTCCTTTGTTTTTTGTTTTTAAAAAGTCATGGGACATGGTGTTGAATTCAACTTCAAAGGTGATTGTGGTTGGTTTTTAAGGAGAAAGGAAGACCTGTCTTTCTGAAAGAATTTATATTATTGCTTTTCAAATGATATATGGTTAATGACCACTAGAAAAAATCTAATCCATTGTAGACCATCTTTTTGTGAAATATAATAAAATTATTTATTAAAGAAATGGCATTTTAAAAATATATCAATTTAATCCCATTAAAAAAAATTTTATATCAGTAGACATAAAATTATCCAGTCAGAATGCTCTAAAAGTTTCGAAAAATGCTTGATTTCTGTACTCTTAGGCTGTACTTTCTGCAGCACTGGTTTAAATACCAGCTTGTTATATGATCTGCTGGTATTTCAGAACTATGAACTAGCTCCATGGTGTTCTCTCCTCCTGCACTTTTGTTCTTATTTCCCATCCCCTCATTTTTGTTCTCTGTGTTTTTAAAATAAAATTCATTTTAGAATATTGACTGAATTATTTTTTGGTTCTGTTTCTGGTTACATGTTCATTATAGACTGAAATGATTTAGCTTAAAGACAGAAAAGTATAAAGCAGTGCAATAATAATTAAATTTTTATTTCAGATTGGGTAGTATTTCAGGTAGTATTTCAATACATTTTATAGAGTCACTGCTTTGCACCCATTAAGAAAGATTTGGAGGATTTGAAATAAAAATTGTATTTATTTGAAAGTACAGTTATTAAAATTTGTGAGACACTCTTTGAAGGGGTAAAAAGGTGGACCCAATGAGAATAAACCTTTGTTTTCATTAGTAAATTAACACTGTAAGTAACCTGTAAAACTTAAGCTAATTACTCTGCCATAGATCTGACACTAGGATGAGTTAATTGTCCATGTCTAATGAAACGAGACATGAGTTTGAGTGGAAAGGGAGAGTCCATTTTATCACTAGACGCTCTTAATGAGCCTTTTAAAATTAAGTCTTGATTAGATTGCAATCAATTTAGTTAAGGAATATTTGAGCACCTTGTAGTTGTGTTGTATGTAATAGATTTTTTTTTTTTAGAGGATTCAGCTTTCTGTTGACAATTAGTAGAGGAATGTTGCTTGTTTGTATATCATTATACTGCATAAATTGATTTTCTTTTTCAAAATCCTTTAACAATGAAATTTGATTGGAAAATGTTTTTTCAGTCATTGATTACAAATTATGAAGCAGTTTCATAAACCCTAGTGACCTTATGCTATTGTATCCTACTAGTTTTATTTTCATATTTATTCCTTCAGTTATGAAAGATCACTATTAAATTGTTGCTCTTTTGATTTTAAAACATGTTCATTTTGTTTTTAAAACTTATATCCATTATTAACTATTAATTTTTAAGACATGTATAATTTTTAGTGTTTTATTTTTTTATTTTACTTTATTATTTTTTTAAATTTACAGGTTGTCATAGGGCTCGCCCCAAATTTTTTTGCCTATGGTCCAAAAAAAAATTAAAAGTGAGCCTCAGATTATTGAAATTATTCTTCATTTTGTGAATTGTAATATTTTTGATTCCTAAAAAAAGAGTAACAAGAAAGTATACCAGATACTTAGGAATGTTTTTATAAAAGGCCTATATCGGTTTTTTAACTTAAGGTTTTCGTTGAATACCTATAAGGTACTGTAATGATAGAGGACTAATCACTTCACATCGAAAATATTGTTTTTAAGAATCTAATATGAAGAAAATTTTGTATAATTTCAATTTTGTAACATTTATTGTTAGTAATTTGTAATTTGTAGCAGATTAATTTTTCAGTGGTAATTTATAATCTTTTAAATTATGAGATTGTTGAATAATAAACAAGCAAACAATTGGAAGCCTATATGGGTGCTTAAAGGTGTATAATATTATCAAGTGTTACAGCAGCAAATTTAAAATGCTTAAGATTAAAAGGAGATACTACTTTAAAAGGAGTCATAGGTAGTTAAAGCAAATGCATAAGCTCATCTTTTATAAAATAAAAATTAATTTTTCTTAATTATGAAAGCCTTTCATGTTTAGTGTAGGAAACATTAGACAGTGCCAGTATTTATTTTTTATAAAATCTCCTCCATTTAGCTGTAATTGTTATTTGTTGGTTGATATGACCATATGTATTTGTGACCTGATATATTTTGCTTAAGAATATGACATCTGTTTCCATAAAAACTTGTCTATGACACTTTTTAATGGCTGTAAATAGTATTTAATTGTATATATACATATTGAGGTATATAGTATGTTGAAGTTTTGAAAATAATTGTTTTTACTATGAAAATGCTGCTGCACATATTATTAAGGTAAATTTATAGAGGTGAAATTGGTTGGTTGAAAATGCATCATCACAATTGCCTCTTAATGCTACTGTTTGAAATTGTAAGCCCCTTCAGCAGGAAATAAATATGTTTGCATAATTAATCTCTAAAATTTGGGATACCCCTTTTCTAGGAGGGCAAAGTGTATGTACTCTGTTCATTTGCATACACTTGGTTAACACGGTTAAATCTTTTAACATATATATATATATATATATATATATATATATTTGGATATTAATGTTCACTTTTGTATTGCCTGTCATTGCTACCACCCCCTAACCCCCACTTTGTATTCTTTAATTCTCATTTGAAACAATAAAAAATTATACCTGCAGTATAATTGTAAGAGTAGTACTATGAATTCTTGTATACTATTAGCCTAGATTTGCCATGTATTAACATTTTGTACGTTTGTGTGCACACACACACATAGTTGATCCTCATTATTTGCAGATTTTGTATTTGCAAGTTCACCTACTTGCTGAAACTTATTTGGAACACCCATATCAATACTCATGACACTTCCGTAGTCATTCATGGACATGTGTAGAGGCAAACAAATCTAGGCACCCAAATGCTCTTGTTCCTTGTTGAAGTTAGGATAAGGTGACACACTGCCTTCTTGCTTCAGATCTCATACTGTAAACAAGTGTTCTTTTCATGGTCTGTTTAGTGCCATGTGTTTTTTGCATTTTTGTGCTTTTTCTTGGTGATTTTTCTGTTTAAAATATACCGAAAGCACAGGGCTGAGGTGCTCTGTGGTGTTCCTGCATGCAAGAAGGTTATGATGTGTCTTATGGAGATAGTACTTGTGTTAGGGAAGATTTGCTTAGTCATGAGTCGTAGTACTGCTGGCTGTGAGTTCAGTGTTAATGAATCAAAAGTATATATTAAATAATGTCTTTAAGTAGAAATACACCAAACAGAGCTATGTATTCAGTGATTGATGAAAATGTGACCAGAGAGTTTTTTGGGAGCCTAACTCCATATTTCCTCTAGGAGAATGGTTCACTCACTATTTGCTAATTCAGTGTTCTTGCTGACTTTACCACAAATAATGAGAATTGACTTTACGTGTGTGTGCATATACATGTGTGTATGCATGACATAATATGTGGGTACTTAAAAAAGTTCATGAAAAAATGGAATTGAAAAATAATGCAAATCTTTCCATGAACTTTTTGAAGACCCTTGTATATCAAATTTTGAAATTTAATATTGTTATTTAGTAGACATTCTAAATTAAAATTTCTCCCGTTTTCCATTCATTGTAAATTCTTTCTGTCCAGAATCCAGTCCAGATCACACATTGAATTTATTTGCCTTATCTCTTTAGTCTCTAATCTGGAGTAGTTTGTCAGTCTTTCATTATTTTTCATGATTTGGGGTATGTCTTACTGTTTTTTCATAGTCAGAGTCAGACCATGCATTTTTGGCAAGAATATTGTAAAAAGTAATGCTGAGTTCTTCTCAGTGTACATCACGTTAGCAGTTAGATGATATTAGTGTGTCCCATTTCTGGTGATGGTTAACTTTGATCATGTGGTTAAAATGGTGTCAGCCATATTTTTTCACCGTAAACTATTTTCATAACTAATCTAAGGAGAAACACTTTGAAACTTTGTAAATATCCCCCCCCCCAGCCAAACTTTTGCCCAGTGGCTTCAGCATTGGTTAATGACTCTTACCCAAGTCAATTATCACTATTTGTTATTTTTCTAACTATCATTTCCTTTGAATTTGTTAGTGGGCACTCATTTATAATGAAGATATTTCCTATCATTTCTGATAGGATAAAATCGCTTTCTGTGTTAAATATATTCTCATCCCTCCCGTTATTAAAAAAAAAATGAAAAATTATTTTAGCTTTTTAAAGAATATTTTTTTGGTGCAGTTATTTAGCTTTTGGAGGAATTGGCTCTTACTGTGTAGGTATTTTATTTAGATATGTTATACTTATTACCTAATGATCTGGGAAAACATAAAAGTAGATATTGTTTGTTTAAAAAAATCCATGGTGTTTCTTACCTTCATATTTTGATATCTTTCAAAATTTTTCTTCTCAGCATAAATCTTTAAGAGTGACTTTAAGTTTTGATTTCCCCAGGATAGTTGCAGCTATACATATCGCCTGGGTGTAATTATTAATAGTATCTCCATTCACTTTGAAAGCATCTGGTTTGGATGACAATTTATATTATCAGCCTAAGATTGGGCATTGTTTTGGTGTTTGTGCAATTTGCTTCTATCTAACAGCAGTATCATCCTTAAATCCACTTTGTTCTAGCTGTCATGGGATTTGTTAAGGAATGATACTATGGCATATGAAATTTTTGATGGAATTTAAAATGTTACTTAAAACATGTCTGCTTCAGAGCATTGTTAGAATAAGAACTAAATTTTGTATGATATGTGGAGAAAGTAAATTTTTGAAAAATATGTAAATCAGGGAATCATTTTCTTCTCTAGTACCTGATTCCTTGTTTGCTTATAGGATTTGATTCATTTTCCTTATTAGTTTGTTTCTATCAGCAGCCATGTTAAAAAACAAACAAAAAAACCCACAAAAAACACATGTGGAAGGCACCGTTATTTCTAGACCTCAATCAATCATTTAACAAATTTGTAATTGTGTATAACAAAAAACAGGTGTGTAACTCATTATCCTCAATTGTATTGCCACTGTTGCTTCCCAACCACTATTGTCTAATTTTGCGTATACTTCTATAGTCATCTCTTAATTCTTTTTTTCCTCCAAATAATTTGCACAATTTGGATTTTAATTTTAATTTTAGGTTTTTTTGGCTGTTACTAGTATCTTGTTACCTTTGTGTGTCTCTCTGTCTGTCTAGGTATGTGTAACGTTGTAGTACTCTGTATACAGGGCAATAAAATAAGTTTCTTCTCAGTCACTGCCAAGCAGTTAAATGTCCTGTTTCTATTACCTGATTTACCTTTAGTCACTTAAAAACTTTGGTTATTTAAGCCGTATAGATAATTTACACAGTAAATATAATTTCACCTGTCAACTCTTAGAATGTCTGTTGTATGCAGGGCACTTTTCTTTTTACTTCTTGTTATAAAACCATCCTAACAGTTTGTGTCAAGGCTGTGTTAACCACGTGTTCAGATCTTTTAATGTATCTTAAAACTTCAGTATGAACTTACAGATGCTTAGAATCACCTCACATCAAATCACATTGCTTTAGAACTTAAGTTTTTTTTAAATGTAGTTTTTATAGCTTATAGTTTTTGTAGGTTATAATCATCAGCAGGAAATAATGATGTCACCATGGAGAACAGTACATGAATTTATGTTTAGAGCATTATACATGAGTGGAACTATCTGGTGGAAGAATTTTTAAATAAAAACCATTTTATATGTTTGGCATGATGGCAGAAATAATTTGGCAAGAAAGCAGTGATTATTGTCCTAATTCGATCTCTGATAGAGGTTTTTCCGAGGGGAACGTTCTGTTGTCAAAGCTGAGTTGCATGTAAATACCCTAGATGATCTTTCATGGCTTCTGTCACCACTAATTAGAGGATACCTTATGGTAATCTCTTTGACTGAGTTCAATGCACTTACCGTCCCTAACCTTCCTCACCCCAACTCAAGCCTTGAGCATTGAACCCTGGGTTTGTTTAATTAGGAACTGCTCTAAGCTATACCCAAAAGGGTATTATCATTTGATGTTAAACTAGTCTTAATCTGTGCATTACTTGTATAAGTGAAATACCTAGAGCTGTGCTGTCCAGTAAGGTAGTAGTGTCTTTGTGCTGCTACCTGTATAACAAGATACCTGAAATTGGATAATTTATAAAGAAGAGAAATTTATTTCTCAGTTCTAGAGGCTATAAAGTTCCAAGATCAAGGCCTGGCAGGTTTTGGGTCTGGTGAGAGCCCAGTTTCCATTTTCAAGTGATGCTTTGTTGCTGCTTCCTCTGGAGGGTATGATAGAAGGGATGTAAAGGACGAAAGGGACCCAACTCCCTCTGTTGAGCCCTTTTATAAGGGCATTGACCTATAAGGGTATTAACCTAAATACCTCCCAAAAGACCCCAGTTCCCAATACTGTTGCATTGGGGACCAAGTTTCTAATACATGAATCTGGAGGGACAATTCAGATCATAGCAGGTAGCCACTAGCCATAAATGACTATTTAAATGAAAACTGAATAAAAGAAAAATCAGTTACTCAGTCACAGTTACATTGAAGGCCTTCATAGTGATGTGTGGCTGTCTTTTTGTACAGCATAGATACAGACCTTTCCCAGGAAGTTTCAGTGGACAGTGCTGGCTTAGGCGGAGCAAATTTATATCAAAAATTTGGAGAAACAAAAGCTTGGGGACAAATAAGTCCTATTTTTAATTTTGAAATAATTTAAATGTGCAGAAGAATTGAAAAATAGTACAAAGAACTCACGTACTTTTCACCTCATTCACCAGTGTTATAGTATTTTACCACATTTGGCACTTTCTCTGTTGTCCTGTATGTTTGTTTCTCTCATTGTATTAGTCCATTTTATTGTTGCTATAACAGAATACCTGAGACTGGGTAATTTATCAAGAACAGAGGTTTATTTGGCTCATGATGACAGCTACATCTGGCATGGGCCTCAGGCTGCTTCTACTCATGGCGGAAAGCGGCAGGCAGCCAGCGGGTACGGGTACAAGCGGATCGCCTGGCGACAGGAAGCAAGAGAGAGAGAGGGGAGGAGCCAGGGTCTTTTAAACAACCAGCTCCCACGGGAACTAATAGAGCAAAGACTCACTCCCTACCCCCACCCGCCAGGGAGAGCATTAATCTATTCATGAGGGATCTGCCCTATGACTCAAACAGCTCCCAACATTGCCACACTGGGGATCAAATTCCCATATGAGTTTTGGGGGGACAGTAACATCCAAACTCAGTCACTCATCCCTCTTCACTCTCACTCCCTCTTCCTCTCCACGTCCCTCTATCTCCTTCTTTCCCTCCTTTCTCCCTTAATTTGGACTAATTTCCCAGCCTTTCTTTTTTCCCTCACATTGACTGTTTGGCTAGTATTAGGCTAGTTGTTTTAGGAAAATAATTTTTTATAATTAAAAGTACTTAAGAATTGATTCTGGATGTTTGACAGAATTATACATTTATCTAATATCAGAATATAAGCCAGATTCTAAGGGTTCTCATTTTGTTTTTTAGGTTACTGCTTCCTTTACCATTGATATACCCATTAAGCATCCCTAATCAGAAAACTTGAAATTTGAAATGCTGCAGTGAGCATTTCCTTTGAGTGTCATGTATGTGCTCAAAAAGGTTTGGATTTTGGAATATTTTAGATTTCGGATTTTTGGATTAGGGATGCTGGACCCATAGTATGTATTTAGTTATATTCACTGAGAGAGTCACTCATTTCAATGTGTTTTCTCTTGCTGAAAAGCTCTTTACGCTTATTTTAGTAGTATTTTTAAGTATTATTTTAAGTAGTATTAAAGATAATCCAGTAATTGTGATGATTGAGCTGTTAACTTTTATCCATATTTACCTAGATACATGATTTATTTTTGACTACTTTGCAGTATGTAGATAGTCCAGTGATAAGTCAGACCTGATTTAGATACAAAAAGTTAGTTTTACTGGCAGTAAATAAAGTAAAACTAAATAAAAACTGTCACTGACTTATCAATTTTGAGGAATTCTGCTTTGACGGAATGATCAGACGAAAAAGAAAAACAGTTTATCAAGCTGGCAAGGAAGACCAGGACCCTTTGTGACAAGTGCTAGGCTTGATGAAATGTCTGTGAAGCAACAGTAGTGTGGCGTTACTGTGCTCAAACATGTGAGTTATTTTTTTTTCCATTAGCATCAACAACAGTGTATATTTAGTTTAACGTTAAATAGCAAATAGTACAACCAGGTCCCTTGTCTCCCTCGTACAATGTTATTTTCCAGTATTTTCTGTATTGTCAGTTCTGTCTCCTTCTAAAAAAAATCAGGCTATCCTTATTCCTTTCACATGCTTTTTTCCACCTAGAGGTTTTGTTTGTTTGTTTGTTTTTTCTTCCCTCTACCTTTCAAAATTTATTAAATAACTTAGTATTTTTTGATTTTCTACTTTGGGCTAGACACAAAACTGGGAGGTCCTCATAGAGGAAAATAAACAAGATAATTTTAGTTAGTGGTGATAGATGCCACAAAAAGAGTAGTACCAGGTAATGTAAGTGTGGTCTGGGTAGAGTGCTTTTAACTAGGATGGCCACAGAAGGACTGTCTGAGATAGTGATATCTAAACTGAGATTCGGATGATGGGATTGACATGAGAAGAACAGACACATGGCTGAATATTTCTGGGTGAAGTTAGAACTAGTGCAAAGGCACTCAAATGTGAATGAGATCGAACTGTCCAAGGAATAGCAAGGTCAGTGTGGGTAGAAAAGAGTGGAAGGCGAGGAAGTTTATGAGTTAGTCTCTGTCCGGATTCGTCCCTGTAGGCATGTTAAGGAGGTTGAATTTTATTGGGAGACCAGTAGGCATTGGGGGTTTTAAGCAGAAGAGTGACATATTTATTTTTAAAAAGAATTCTCTTGTAGCAATTAGAGAGTTGATTATAAAGGGGGATGAGTAGGGGGATGTGTAGGGAGCTGGGTAGCAGTTGAAGAAAGGGGATCCATTAGTAGGCAGTTGCAGTTGTTGAGGTGGGAGATGGTGGCTTGGACCAGCACTATCAGAGTACTTCAGCTTCTGCTAACCTCCTTTCACTGTATTTCTAAAGCACTTGTTCTCTACATATACAATGTAATGTTTATAGTAATTATATTGTTTGCTCTCGTTTCCTTATCTAGGCTGTATTCTCTAAGTGCAGTAATTTATATTTCTGATTTCCTTAATTAAATGTGGACATAATTAGTGCCTATTTAAAAAAAATATGTTCTTCTTACCACAGAGTTTTAGTCAGCCAGTTTCATATTTTCTGAAGTACAGGAGTGTCGAATAGATAATGGAGAAGAAACACAAATTTACTTTGATATGAACAACTGAATATGACTTAAATTACAAAAAAGAGAGAGAGAAAAAAAAACAACAAACACACAAGTTAGTTGAATGGGAGATGATGTTAAGAAGCAAAGTTGAAATTTATAATCTAAAAGTGTTGCTTTGCCTCCCACGGATTTGTCACCCTTTTTCCCGGGGTGAGAGAGCTGCCAGAGATTACTCAAAGCCCATCTCTTCTGAGCAGTGAGAAGCCCCGAGAAAAGGGGTTAATCTCCTGGAACCCTCAAGAGAGAGGTATTCCTTCCATTTGGGAAATTAACCACGAATTGGGGTTCTCTTCCCACATTTATTCTCCAGACCAGGAAGTTACAGGAAGAGAACATAGGTGGAGTTTTTTCTAAGTACAGTGTAACAAGTTTAGCAGTAGAAGCTGGTAACATTCAGTACGAAAAGCAAGGTGACATTCTATAATGCAATTTGCAAAAGCTTGATTTTAGCAAACATTCTCTTCTTATAGCAATTTCCCAGTATCTTTACATATCTATCAGTAACCTGTCTGTCTTTGAGCCAGCAACCTTGCTGTGTTACAATTCCTTATCTTACAACAGAGACTATAGCCTGGGGAAGATTTCCTGTCCTTTGCAAGGTCGGTATTTGAAACAGCAAGGCTTTGGAACACCAGGCCCTGTGAAGTACATTTGCTTTATGCATACTCCACATAAAAGTAAAATTAATTGCTAAGCTAGAGATGTAAACACATGTTGCAAAGAACACTATAGTGGCCATGTTAGTTATTCAGGTCACACCCACATGCATAACTGACAGTTTTTGGACTTCATGAAGTACAAATGTTTTTTACTCCCCACCTCCAAAATATGTATGATTCTCCCTAATAACACCTGCATATAGCTTATGATGTCAACCTGTAAAGTTAAATGAAAGTCATTTCTCAATCAAATGCTTGGAATATTTAATGATACTTAGAAAGCTTTTTGTTTATTTTCTTAATAATACTTGCCATTTAATAGAAAGAGTTTTAAATTCTATATTAAAAATGTTTTTAAACAATTTTTTTGGCAAGTCTGGAAGTATCCAACCCTCAATAGATGCTGTGAATTAAGGTATGTCCTTTTCTTTGGTCATTTACTGTGCTCCCCACCAGAAGACATGTATGTGGGTAACCAAGAGAGATTTAGTCCACAGATGTGTATTGAATGTTTTTAACAGTAAAAGAAGAAGAAGAAGGAGAAGAAGAAAAAAAAAAAAAAACCTGAGGCAGTCATGTTTTTTTTTTTAAGACAATACTTGTTTAATGAGCTGCTTGTATGTACAAGAGAAGAGAGTGGGCCTGATTGCTCACAATCTGATGTTTCAAAAAGTATTTTTCTGGATCTTATGTATTTGCATATCTAATTGCTATGTAATCAAAACTAAGTGAACTGTAGCTACTTGAAACTCTAAAATGAAAGGCAGTCATCTTTACTGGGAGGAGGGGAACCCCCTTACATGCAAGCTAGCCAGAACATTAGCATTATAGTCTTGTGTCTAATTATAGGTGTCTGACTGACTAGTAAATTTATTCTTGTGTAATAAAGAAGTGAATGTGACCCTGAAACACCAGCTCAGCTTTGTTGTAACAGAGCATTGGCTTTGAGAGAAGTTAACATCCATTGTGTATTTTGGTGATAAGGAATTGTGCCAGAATGGCTGTTAATTGCCTGCTTTGTTTGATATGGAAAGTAATGCTTCCATACTTTCTTGCCACCAATGACAGCACTCAATTAAAACTTGTATTAAGCAACTATAATGCCCACGTTTATCTGTTGGGAAGACAGGAGGTGAAGAAAATTCACTTTATTTTTTTCCAGCTGTTTGTTGGCAGCTTTGTTTTTGGTAAATCCTTTGAGGATAAAAAACTGGTTACCCAAGCGTGTGTTCTTTTATGCTCTTAGAGACTTTAAATATTTTATTTATTTCTTGCTGCCTCACAGAAGTGTTGTTAAAGACATACTATGTCCTTAATATTTTTAAATGTCATTGGGAAATTTTGTGGTCACTAATTACCAGAGAGTTTCAGACTAGTTAAAAGCACTTTCTGTATTTTAACTCTTTAGAACGTCTAAGTCTAACACAGATTAAAGCTGTTTTTGTAGTTTTGTTAATGTTGAATCAGTAGGTGCTTCCTAATCATTTGAACTCTGAGAAAGAACTTTCAGCCTGGGACGAGAGTTAAGATAAAGGATTCAGGGTTGGAATAATATGGGTTGAATGTTTGTCCCCCCAGAGATTGATCCCCAATGTGGCAATGTTGAAAGGTGGGCCTTTAAGAGGTAGTTGGATCATGAGGGCCTTGTTCTCGTGAATGGATTAATCCCTCAGTGGATTAGTGGGTGATCATGGGTGTGGAGTGGTGGCCTTACAAGGAGAGCACATGAATGCAGTCTTGTTCCTGGGTAGCCACAGGATCTGTAGAGTGTCCCATTAAGAAGGCCCTCACCAGATGTGCCCTTGGACCTTGGACTTTCTGGCTTCCCAAACTGTAAGAAATACATTTATAAATTACCCAGTTTCGGGTATTATATTATCAGCAACAGAAAATGGATTAATACACTTGGACAATACAGAATGTTAAGTACTGTATTTGGGTGAAAATTTCTGTGATTTCTTAAGATCTCCTTAAATTTTTACCCTCCTGAAGTATTTGTGCTTTAAAAAGGAGCTCTATTGTAGTTTGAATCTAAGAGAAAAACGGTGTTTGAGGTTATTGTGTTTAGGGTGAACTTGAAATTTATATTGTCATTTTAAACTCAACTTCTGTATATGAATTCACTAATTTCCCCCTCCCCCTTTTTAGAACTTGTGTTACTTCTGAGTCTAAGCACTTACTATTAAGCTTCATTTAAAAAAACATTGCTCCTTTTTCTTGGCCTTCTGAACATTCTATTTCCTAACATTTTGAGAAAGAAAGTTTTATATTTTAATAAACTCCATTACTTAAGGTAAAGTTATCAGAGAGATTTCAGTTAGTCTTCTGAAGTTTTCTCAATTGAGTTGACATTTCAGTTGTTGGCCTATTATATAATTAATGCACTTATTTTGTAAAAGTGTTATTTTATAAAAACATGTAATTGAGGGATCAGTCAGTAATACCTGACTGTATAGGAATTCTGCGGTTGAAAAAACAGTCCCTGTACTTTGTGCAGGACATCTGTAGCCACAGGATATTTCAGTGTACAAATGAGGACAAATGCTTTTGTACATCACATGGTTTGTGATCTCCGCAAAGCCTCCCAGTGCCTAATTTATTTTCTGGATTTTATTTGGATTTTTTTCCAATTATTTTATAAGTCTTCGACAGTGTTTGTAGGCAAAGTTAGTTGTTTTCTACTCCATTGATCCCATAACATAGTCACATCTCCATTCAAGCACATAGTATATTCTGTAGTTGATTACAGAGTTCTTTAAGAAAAGTAACTTTATCTCAGTAATCTCTATAACCTGCATGGGTCCTGACGCATTGTAGATTCTCGGGAACACTTAATTAAAGTGATCCTCGGTATCCTATATTTGAGTTAATCCCTGGAATTTCTTATGTCTACTGTTGAATTAACTATTTTCAGATATAATTATAGTTCTTTCAATGTTGTGTTTTAAGATTACATTACCCACTCACCTATCTTCACCCTTTCACCCTGACTCACACCTGCTCATAGCAGTGTTGATTAACATGTATGTGTATTGTTACTCCCTGTGAACCAGAAACACCCATCTATAGCTGTAAGTAAAAAGGAGGAAATGATAAAAATAAGAACAGAAATTACTGAAACAAAAAAATGGACAAATAGAGAAAAATAATGAAACTAAAAAGTTTTTTGAAAAGATCAGTAAAATATATAAAGCCCTCATTAGACTGATCCAGAACAAAAAGATGACACTAGTTACCAGTATCTGTCATAAAATAGGAGACCTCACTATAGATCCTACAGACATTAAAAGGCTCTTAAGGGAGTATTACTAATTTAAGCTTTAAGCTAATAAATTAGATAACTTAGATGAAAAGACTAAACTCTTTGAAAAACATACATTATTACCTGGAAGTAACAGAAAACTTCAATATTTCTACATGGCTTAAAGAAGCTGTATGTGTAATTAAAAATGTTCTTGCAGAGACAATGTCAAGCCTAGATGGCCACATTAGTGGATTTTATCAAATTTTAAGATAGATAGTATGAATCCTAATGTAAAGTCTTTCACAGAAAATATTAGAACACTTTCTAACTAACTTTATTACCATGGATTGGTGATTATACCATTATCTTCATGATGCCAAAATCAGATAGCTGTCACCCTTCCCCCCAAAAAGATGAACATTCCTTATGAACACAGATGCCAAAATTCTTAAAAGTTTAGCAAATTGAGGGTCGACCCCGTGGCGCACTTGGGAGAGTGCGGCGCTGGGAGCGCGGCAGTGCTCCCGCCGCGGGTTCAGATCCTATATAAGGATGGCCGGTGCGCTCACTGGCTGAGCGCGGTGCGGCCAGTCACAAAAAGACAAAAAAAAAATTTTAGCAAATTGAATCCAATGTTATATAAAAAGGGTACTACATCATTACCAAGTAAGTTGTATCTTGAGAATGCAAGGTTAATTGAACACCTGGAAATTAATCACTGTAATTCGTCATATCAATGAAATACAGATGAAAAACAGTATGATTATTTCTATACATGCATAAAAAAGTATTTACAAAATTCAGTACACATTCACAATAAAACCTCCCAACATACTAAGAATAGAAGGAAACTGCCTCAATTTGATGAAGTAGGTTTATGAAAAAACATAGTGACATCATATGCAGAAGTAAAATACTTAGTATATTCTTTCTAAGATCACAGGCATGCCAAGGATGCTTGATTTCACCATTTTTATTCCAGTTTGAGCTTATACTGGAGGTTCTAATAAGTTCAGTAAGTCAAGAAGAAGAAATAAAAAGGCATATAAAATGGAGAGGAAGAATAAAAGTGTATTTACAGTCTTCCTGGTTGTTTATACAGAAAATTCTTAAGGTATACCAGAAGGTCAGTTCAACAGAGACTTAGTTGTGATCCTAATTCTGTATGTTCCAAATAATAAAGCTTGAAAATATATAAAGCAGAAATTACCAGAACTAAAAGTAGAACCACACAAATCCACAAATCGTACTTTTAAGGTAACTCCTAATAACTGATAGAGCAAGCATACAAAAATTCAGTAAGAATATAGATCTGGACAACACAACTAGCAGACTGGACCTAATTATCAAAGACCCATTGCACCTATCAATGACATAATTCACATTTTTTTTAAGTATACATGCAACATTTTGCCAAATTGAGTATGTGCTGGTCCATAAAGAAAACCTCAGCAAATTTCAGAAGTCTGAACATGTTTTGTAACTGAGCTGGATATCAACTGGAAATTAAAAATTAAGGGTTGGCCATAAAGAAGGTACATTTCTTTGAAAATTGACAAAGTAGATAAAGCTTGTATAAAACTGTTTAAGAAAAAAGCAGAACTGAATTCGATATCATTAACTGTAGCACTATTTATTTTATGTACTACCAAGAAAAAGAAGCAAACAAATTGACAGAAAGCTTGCAGTTCATACAGAAGTTTTATTTTTATATGAAAAAGCTTTTTCTAAACTTACTTAGACCTGTCTTCATCATATTCTGTGGTAAAAAATTTTTCAAGTTTATTTATTTACTAACATTAATATTTTTTAACATTCTAAGATTTTGTTGTGGAAGTTGGGGGTACGGGGAGAGGGGAAGGAGGAAGGAAATAGGGTTGGACAAGGAGGAAGGAGGGGAGGGCATGGTTGAGGCCCATGGCACCTACCTCATTCCTGCAGGAGAGACAAGGGGGCTTCCAGCAAAGGCTTGGTTGTAGATGGGTTGGATACACTCCCAGTTTCACTGTATGGAAATTCATATTTCTCTACATTCCTAGACCTAAGTTATATTTTTAATTTTGACAACTCAGTCATCGAATGGTGCATTAGTCTATAATGTACCGTTCAGTACATGGTTAAATATAAATGTGCATTCCCCTGAGTATTAATAAGGTAAAGCAACTTTTACCATAAATGGTTTTACTTTCGAGAATTCTGAAATCAATTCAGTTACACACACACACACACACACACATACACACACAGTAAGTTAGAATTTCTTATTAGATTTTACTGATTATAAAGATTGGAAAAAAATTTTTAAAATAAGATATATCAGTTTTCAAATTTATACCTCTAACGTTGTTCATTGCATTTTCCATGATTTTTAAAATGTCTGTAGTATTTCTCATTTGGCCCTTGATTCTATTTACTTATGGTATGTCACCTATTCTAAGAATTTCTTAAGAAATATTTTAATGCTTTTGGAACCTGACTTTTCTTACTAATGCTTCAAGCTTGGCAGCAGTAGGACAGAGCAGTCCCTGCCTAACACTGTTGGGACTGGCTGTCTTTCATGAGCCCTGAACATCCCTGAGTGTTCTCACTGAGTGTGCAAATACAAGGCTTATCTCTGTCTCCTCAAAATGAGCCGTCTCTGTGGTCACTCAGGCAACTAAGCAGTTAAGTATACCAAAGGTAGAGAAATACCTTGTCTGCTGCTTACTCACAAAGTGCTGGGACCTTAGCCCTGGGCTGCTCTTCTAAAATGCAGCCCACCAAGTGCAGGTGTCATCTGGCGTCTGCATCACTCTGTGAACACTGGGTTCAGAGAATCAGTGCAAGTATGCTGACATACTGCTATTGCTTTTGCTGTGAGTAGTAAAGTCTGACTTCTGGTCTAGGAGTCTCAGGGATTCTGCCAGCACCCATGAAACTGTGGAGGCAAGCTAGCTTGTTAGCTTACAAGTAAGATAAACATCTCAAACCCTTCACAGTTTTTGATAACAGTATGTATTAAAACTTGCAATGGTTTAGGAAAAAATTCTAGGGGAGAATAATGGATCACTATTTTAAAAATGCTGCATCATTAACATTTCTGGTAGTACAGATTGCTATCTGGCATGAAAATTAAGACTGAGTAAAAATTGGTATAAAACCGTGAGGAAGTCTTAAGAATTCATTTATTGATTTCACTTATATTGTCCAGTATTGGGTATAATTGAGAGGAACACTTCTAAAGTAGTCATTCAGGTTTCCTGGATGCATTTTTCAAAATGATTACAAACCATGTGAACATTTTAAGGAAGATAGTATTTTGCATCTTATTTTGAAGAAGGCTTTAATTTGGTTATTGATATTAAAGGATATTATATTTCATGATGAGCATGAGATATAAATTTAGATGTTATTAACCATTAATATTAAGGTTAAATTTTGTAGTGAAATTTATATCAATTTATGAGCTGCAGACTTTGCTGTTGGGGTTCCATTGATTGTGTAATAGTTTGAAGTAACTTCCAGCATGGAATAATTAGAGCAAATGCTCTGTTTTTCAAAGAAGATCAAATTAATTCAATTTATAAATTCCTTTTTTTCACAGAATGTTAATTTTGTATTTTGGCAAGAATACCTGTGAGGTAAGCTTTAGGTAGGCCCATGACAATTCTTGCATTTCCAGCTCTTCCAAAATATAAATAGATATTAACACAGTTTTGCATCTTTTATGGCTGTGTAAATTTATTTTGTATCCTTTTTAGGGTAGCATAATGGCAAAAGTAGTCATTGGGCTTTCTGTTCAGTGTAAGGATCTTTTAGAATATGTTCTGCTCTATCCATAAAATTAGAGAGCTGAACTAGGTTTGGGTTGGTGTTCATTTTCAAACCATATTCTTTTTATTTCACCAACATCTGAGTGTCAAGAGTATTTCACAGAGTGCTGGTGAAGAATTCTAACCATAACTAGCCAGTGGTAGAAATGAAAAGGTCTGATATATACACACATAGAGTTGCCTTATAAAAATGTGTCATTAAGAAGAATCATATGAGTAAGACTGTTAGAGAAATTCAAGACAAAAGAGATAAGACAACCTGACAAAAGGGGCCTCAGAGATAATGTCAGATTTCATGTGGCCCTTAAAAAAGAATGGGTGTGATGATGTTTCCAGTTCAGCACAGTGGAGAGAGGCCATGACATGAGGAGTCAGATTTGAGTTCAGGTTCTGGGTCTCGTACTTACTGATTGAAAGACTTAAAGAAGTTACTTTCTTTGTCTGAATTTAAATAAGTTACTGAGATCCACCATTCAGGATTACTAAATGTAAAAGAATTCTTTTTAGTAATTTTTATATTTATTGTTTTAGAATATAGGCTGTTGATAGATCCTTAGATATCTGTGGTCATTTTCAAAAAAGTGTTTTCTTCAATTATATGATTACTGTTGCTGTGGGTTGAATGAGTCCCCCCAAAGTTCATGTGTTGAAAATTTGATCCCCATTTTAACAGTGTTAAGAGGGTGGGAAATTCAGTTATGGTGTTTGAAAGGTGAGGCCTATAAGAAGTGTTGGATTATGAGGACTTTGCCCTTGTGAATGGAATCAGTGATTTAATGGGTTATCCTGAGCATAGACTGGTGGCTTTATAAGGAGAGCATGTGAAATAGCTCTTACCATTCTGGCCATGTGACACCTTGAGTTGCTGTAGACAGTCACCACCAAAAAGAAAAGTGTTCCCTGGATTTTGGATTTCCCAGCCTCCAAAACTGTAAGACATAAATTTCATTTGCTTTGTAAATTGCCCAGTTTCAGGTATTCGGTTATCAGTGACAAAGAACAGGCAGATACGGCCATGAACATTATTTAAATTGATCCTTGCTCTCAAAATTAACCACAGTAATAGTTAGTGGTAAAGTTTGTTTCATACCTCAGAAAATATTTTCCATCACATACATCTTTCAGTTAGACGGTGAATAGCATCTGTTACGTCTGTTCCTTAATTAAGAGGAAATGGAGCAAAGATATTCTGAAAGAGTAGACTTTCTCTTTGTCTCAGGTGAGATATGTTTTTAATCACTAGTGGACAAATAATGAACCCTTTCGTTGGTCACTGAAAATACTTCTTTTGTCACCAGTGAAACATATTTTAGAACTGTTATCAAGACTGAAGCAAATAACTTTTTGATTATAGTTATATGGGTGTCAGTTGATAACAGGGAAAGGAATTTAAGAATTTTACTTTAGTTCCATATTTCTGAAACTTGAGCATACTTGAAATGAATTGTAATGAAGAAACCAAAACATGGATTCTGTGAACTTTTTTTTTTATTCTACTGAGAGATTATTCTTTTCTTAGCTGATGTAATTGAATTTCACAGTAATTTCAGTAAAGCATAAAATAATAAAATGGGTAACATTTAACAGTATTAATCATAACAACATTATCAATGTATAAAATATATAAAAGTGGCATTTTGTAATGGTAAAAAGTCAAGAATGTAAAAAGCAAATAGTTCAGAAATTTTTTAAAGAATAGTGTTCAAGGAAATTATAAATGTTGGATGCATAATTGTAATTCATGAAGGAACACGTTCATACAGCTGTTTTTACCTACTAAAAATCCTACAGAATGAAAAAAAAATGGTAAGAGACTCTTCTAAAAAATTTTCCTGTTTTGGCTTGACTATCACCTATTAGATACAAGGCTTTGTAGTGGTGCTGTTAGCTATGTTCACACAACTCATATTCAGACCATGTTGAAACCTATTGAAGTCATGCTTAACATCATCACTGGAGAATGATTTTTTAAATGCTTTGAATTTATTAACATCTTTGAATGTACATAGCAGTCTTACTCTGAGTAGTTTATATTTCAGAAGCAGCCTAAGGAAGTGAAAATAATTCAGTATCTTCAGGAGAAAAGGAAAATTGCATTACTTAATATATTTTGCTGCATTAACTGTTTCACTTTATGTGGTTATGTTTTGCTAGTCAAATCATGATGAAGAGTTATAATAAAGATACCACTTTTTATAGTTAATATTTTGTTAGCCAAATTTTAATAAAGAATTAGAAGAAAATTCTTGGAGTTTTATAGGTTTTGGCTGATAGAGGTATGGCATAAGCATAGGAGAAATGTACAGCTACAGAATCCTAGAGTCACCTAGTCTTTCCAATTAAGTAAATTTTTCCTTGATTTTTATTCGCTGAGATGTATGTGTGTGTGAAATTCGGTCATGTGTCCCTTAACGATGGGGATACGTTTTGAGAAATGTACCATTAAGCAATTTCATTGTTGCGTGAACATCATAGAGTGCACTTAAACAAACCAAAATGGTATAGTCTGCTGCACACCTGGGCTATATGGCATAGCCATTATGATCTTTGGGATCACCATCATGCATGCATTGTGTCATTGACAGAAACGTCACTATGTGGTGCATGATTGTATATATTAACACTTTGGAATTATTAGGAAAAGAAGGAACTCTGTCCATAATTATGGTTGCAGTTCATTGGACTCTGATTTATCTCTTTATTTTGTGTATGTGGTTTTTTATTTAATTTTACAGGAGAAAGATAAAATAATTGTTTTGATATTGCCTTAGTGATATTTTTTAACAGATCTTGAATTGAATTTTTCAAATATTTAATTTTTTTTTCTAACCAATATAGAAAAATACACATGTAGAATGCACAGGAAAGCACTCACAGCTTAGTTAGTAATCATTGAACCTGGTATATTTTATGTTACTTGCCATCTTCACTTTATAATATACACTTTTAATAACAGGTGTTTCTTAAGTGCTTACTATATGCAAAACACTTTGGTGGATATTTTAGGGAAGTGGTTTCTAATATTATAATGACAGTAGTTTAGCATGTGTTGAATAATGAAAATGCGTGTTTTTAAAAACTGGATTCAGTAATGCTTTCTAAATGAATTTGTGTTGTTTGAATTATGGTAGGATGCATATATGCTGAGAGGCGATTTATTTATAGAATATAGAGCTATTATGTATATATGTATAAAATAAGACAAATACAGAAATTAGTATCATTTAATAAAACCTGTTGAGAATATTATAAAAGAAGTGCAGGTTCAGATCTGTGCAGGATGGAAGAGAAGAGAAACATAGAGCTATTGGTCATGTTCCACATTTTTATTTAGGCATTCTCAACTGCATTGTGAGTAATACAAAAAATGAGTAGGAACTGTCTTTGCTCTGTAGTTGCTTACTATTCCATATAACGGAAGATTACAGTACGATATTAAGTATCATAATAGAGCCATAAAATTCAATAGAAGCGAAGTGTGGGTGGGATGAATTCTGATGGAATGGGATAACTTGGGAAAACATTGTGGAAGAGAGAGTATTTGAGCTCATTCTTCATTTTTAATTACTTTTAAAAAATAGATTCGCCTTACTACTCTTTAAGTCCATTTTGTATAAAACCCATGATACAGTCGCGGTCATGGTTTAGTCTTCTTTCTAGGAAACTATAGTGATCCTCCTATATGTCTCACTTCAGATCCAAATCCTGTAAGGAAGGCAGTTTAGTGCTTTATCAGCTGAGTTCTCCTCCAGTCAAAACCCCAGAGATTACAGGTGTATCTTTATTAACCTTTTTACTAAAAATTATGTTTAAAAATAGTTTTTTATGTAATCTGTTTAATATGTTTATATTGACTGAGTTAATTAAAAAATACATTACCTTAAGCTAGTACTTTTCATCCCCAAAGTACGTTTTCAATTGTATTTTTCTAAATTATAACCTCTAGTCATGTCAGTTTGTTACTCTGTTATCCCTCCTCTATATTCATGTTTATGTCATTTCCTACAATCATCTGTTCCTCTTTGATTTTAGATCGCAGCCTATCCGAACCTGGATAACATCATGTTCACATCAGTTACATAGCTCTTACAAGCTGCTGGATACTCTTCTAAGTGCTATCCAAACAACACATTTAAACTCATTACAGTTCTATGGTGTATTATACTTATTCCTGTTTTATATGTGAGGAAACCAAGGCACAGAAAAGTGTAAATATTTTGCCCAAGATTAAACAGCTAGTAAGTGGCTAATAAGTGTAGTATCATAAATTCCTTAGAATATCAGCAAATGAATGTTCAAAATTCATATTTAAAAAATTATATTCAGAAACAAATAATTGGGTTCTTTTTGCTTTTGAATTTTTGTGGAATTTACCGTCTAGATAGAATTCCCTCAGGAAAGGTAGCTTTTGTACAGTGCTGCCACTCTTACTGTCTTAAAACTGTCATTACATAAACCTGATAACAACCTTTGCTTGAGACAGGCTATATGCAGATTTTCAAAGTAATCATCTTGTTTCTTGTTACTGTTTTCAGTGAAATAATTGTAATCTTCTTCATTATTTTGGTTTTTAAATATTATATCTAACCTTTCTTGTCTTCTTACTTACTAGTTAGTTGTAAGGTCTTCAAAAGCAGAGAAGTGTGTCATCCAAAGTCAGTTTTCCTCCTATTAGTTTGCCTGATTTTTAAATGAGAAATAGGTAATTATATTAATACCTACCTCTGAGATTTTTTAAAGGATTGGATTGTTTTACAAAGTGCTGAGTATAAAGCCTATGTTTGTTAATTTTTTTGTTCATCATATTAATAGCTCTGACTTTATTTATTTATTTATTTTTATTTTTTATTTTTTTTAAATACATTTTATTATTTTGAGAACTTGTATCCTTTCTTTGTCGTTTTTTCGTGACCGGCACTCAGCCAGTGAGTGCACCGGTCATTCCTATATAGGATCCGAACCCGCGGTGGGAGCGTCGCCGCGCTCCCAGTGCAGCACTCTACCGAGTGCGCCACGGGCTCGGCCCAGACTTTATTTTTTTATTTCATGCTGTGCTCTAGTAAATAATAGTTGGGGGGCTCTTACAGTCATTGCTAAGGGATGTGAATACAAATCTGATTCCATACTTATTGGAGCTTTTTAGATAATAATGCACATCGGACTGATTATGTCAAAAGAAAAATACTAGAATGAGAATACATAGAATATCCTGTTGGGGAGGACTTAAGGGAAGATTTTATGGAAAGATGATTTCGATATTGGAATTTTGATGATTTGAGAAGAAAAATGGATAAGGGTAGAAAATGTTTGTCTTTTTTTTCCTATCTTTTTTCTTTGGTGTACTACCAGCAAATAAATACTCCAGTTTAACATTTTAAAACATCATATTCTAAAACAAATGATTGTTTCATTTCCCATGCCTTTAGTAACCTTTTCTTATGTTTGTTAGATGGTGCAGAAAATAAGACCCGGTATACAAAATTTCGCATATGAATTAGTGAAAGAAAGGATTCTGTTAATGGTATGAGGAAGTATTTTGTGCTTCCGTGGGCAGTAACTACTTTTATATGGGTGGTTGTTAACAACAGAAACTCAGCCCAAAGTTTCCAAAATGATTTTTGCCTGTCCTTTATTATATACTCACTATTTCTGTTAAACATTAGCCAGCTATAGAAATTTAAACTTGTTGGGAAATGAAATTTAAAAATTACCTGATCATTTTTGTCTTTTTATGGTAAACTCTTTGCACATATTTAGTTCAGCCTTCTCACCCTTAACTATGGAATCATCAAGGTCATATTCAGCTTCCCAACTGGTCTTGTTCGAAATTATTTATGCATACTACAAGCATCTCAGATCTAGAGAAATCTTACTCATTTTGGTCATCAGTGGGACAGACCTGTATTGTTTGGCCACGTTTGGAGTTACATATAGTTTAGACATACACTGCAATTAAATTAGTGGAATTAACATATGAAAACTGGAAGAACATACCTAACAGTCTTTAAGTATTGTGTCTGTAGGAGGTAGATGTTCTTATGAAGGAAAAACATTGGGAATAGTCCTTTTATTTTTAACGTGGAGAATATTTGGCGCAAAAGACTAGAAGTTCTTTGAATTTAGCCAGTTGTTTTATTGTGTTTAATAAGCATTTGTTGAATGCCTGCTACCTATAAAGATTTTCCTACATGTTGATTTCAACAAATTGGATATAAAGTTATTTTAATTTTTATATATGATTAGAAATAATTTGCTTTGAAAACATGATTGTTGTTGGACTGAAGTTCAAGTTAAAAATGTTTTTGAGGTCAACTTTTATGATTGTAGTCAGTGAGGAATTAGATTGTGTGAAATATACTTCATGCCCAGTTTCTCAATGAACATTTCTTAAATTAAGATTATATTTAAAACTAGAGATGGTTATATGTCTAAGCTTTAATACTTGGCATAAAATGATTGTATTCATAGTAAGCATGTTATTGGAACCTTGGTTTGCTTCGATATAACACTTTTAAAGTCCTTTCTAAGAGGCTTTAGTTTATGAACTTTGACATTAAGAACACAGTAGGAACAGAAGTCTTGTGCTCATTTGCCTGACTACAAATGCCTAATTAAAACAGTCTATCAGCAGGAGTTGGGACAATCAGTGTGCTCTGATGCTTCATGTTATAGAATTACTTTGTTGTTCAAACAGATACTGTAATTAGAGCATAATTTTAAACTTCATAGGACAGTGACTCATGAAGTTTTTTATAATTAAAAACAGTCAAAAACAAAAGTAGTTTCTCAAATGTTGAGATTATGTTTTTACTTTATATTTCTATGTCACTATAGACAGCAGCTTCAAAAATGTAATGGATAATATTTTATTGAAAAATAATGGTTAGAACTCATTTACAGACAATGGTGTTGTCTAGCCCTAACTCAGCAATAGTGCTGGAAATATGCTTTGCGTATTAAGACCAAAGTTTAGTTTTAAAAACCTTATCTGTTAGAAGCTTTAAAGACTGGAAGAATTCTATGTGTTAAATTAAACATCTATAGGTTTATTCTTCTGTATCTTTATGTCATTGACATTCGACAGGCAATTCTCTCGTTTAGGGAAAAAAGCACTTTTGTAGGTGCAAGAGATCTGTTTTAGAATGTGCCTTTCTCTCGCTTCTTGATATTGTTCTTCATGTGACTTATTCAGGAATTTATTTATGGAGAAAGAACACTTGGCTTGGTTTTAGGGGATAGGACCACTATGAAAAACAAAACCAAATCTACCAAATAATCCTGTTAATCTGTTTCTTCACCTGCATCCGGAATCCCTAACTACCAGCTCTAAAATTCTGAGTACAAGACATAAAGTCAGCCTTCTGTTTTTGTGCATTTAGCATCTGTAGATTTAACCAACCTCAGATCAAAACTATTAGAGAATAAAAACTGCCTTTGTACTAAACACGTATAGACTTTTTTTCTTGTCATTATTCCGTAAACAATACAAAAACTGTTTACATAGCATTTACATTGTATTAGGTATTATAAGTAATCTAGAGATTATTAAAAGTATAGGGAAAGGTGTGCATAGGTTATATGGAAATACTATGCCATTTTATATAAAGGAGTTGGGCATCCCCAGATTTTGGCATCTGCAAAAGTCCTAGAACCAATCCCCCATGAGTATTGACAGATGACTATAACTTAGAATTCCATGCCAAAATGTTTAAATGTAAAATGGTAAGGCAGAAAGAATTCTAAAGATTTCAGAACTTTGTTTTCTGCTCTGCCTGTGTACAGTAGCTTGGTAGTATAACACTTACTGTCTGTATGACTTGGGTAAGCCATCTCTAAGTCTTTTTGTTAACATGTTGGTAAGTATAATAGTTCCTCACTCATTTAACTTAAGAGGATTGAATGAAGTGATGTCTTTATATTGCTTAACATACTTGGCTAGCAGTAGGTCTTTAATAAAAGCCTTGTTGCCATCATCATCATCATCATCATCATCATATTTTCATTTTTAGTTTGTTGATCATTACCTTAGAGGCTAAGAATTATTTGAAATTTATTTCTCTATAATATACTTGTTAAGAATATATACCCTAATAAAGTGTCATTAGTTGTTGTGTCTGTCTGCTCTGTGATCAGGTCTGAATGCCATTACAAAGTTGTTTAATATGCTACTAAAGTTTAATTTACTATTATAAATAAGATTATTTTCCACTTTCTTGAATCCTCTCTTGTCATTTCACCCTGCCTTAAAACAGAAGATTCAAGGTCAGTGGTTTTGGGTTTTAAACATAAACATATTGTGCATATAGCAGTTATTTATATGTAGTTTGTCTCTGCTGTCACTTTGCTCTGTTATATTGAGATATAACTTTAGTCTTACAGCTTTAAAAAGACTGACTCTTATTGTCCTCCATTGTTGTGCTTTGTTGAAACAAGTCAGCATTGGCTTGTTAGAGTAAAAGAAAAGACCTGTCTTTGGTGAGATATGAAAATAAGACCTCGTGAGCATTATTGTAGAGAATATGGGAGAATTGACCAAAAGTAAGAGAACAAGAGTAAAAGATGGGATAAAGATTATCAAATATACCTGATGTGTTAGTCTGTTTCTGTTGCTTCTAACAGAAATACCTGGAACTGGGTGATTTTTAAGAAAATGAAAGTTATTGCTTACAGTTTCAGAGGCTGGGAAGTCCAAAGTCCAAGGAACACATCTGGTGAGGGTCCTTTTTGGTGGTGGCTTTACAGCAATGCAGGGGTCAACGTGGCAGAAAAATGGTGGAGCAGAGAGAGAACTTGTCATGTTCTCTTCTTTTAAAGTCCTCTGGACCATGCCCATGACCACCATTAAACCAACAACTTAAATCACCTCTTCAAGGCCCCACCTTTCATTTGCTATAATTGAGCCTCCCACCTTCTCAACACTGTCACAGTGGGGACCAAGCCTCCAACACATTAAACTTTTGGGGGCACACAATCCATTCCATAATAGCTGACAACTAAGGATGTCAAAAAGAAGCAGGCCTGGAAACGAAGATATATATGAACAAGGGAGAAGATTCAGAGGATTATATAGACAAATGCACAGTAATCACTAGCAGCAGAGCACTGTGGGAAAGCTGCAGCATGTTAATGCAGTTTGATATTTGATTTTAACGATGTTCTTCAATAATAAAAGTGGAATTATCAGTAAATATTTTTTAGGGCCAGATAGGTGTAAAATCAGTGTGTACAGTCAAGAGGATAAAAATCAATGAAATATGATTCTGGTATTCAACTGCGAGCAAACTTTCTAATAGAACAAGACAGTGCGTAGGTAACTATAAGTTACTGTATGATACAGTGAAAAAGAAAAAAAGTAAATACTGAGGAGAGGAAAGAAGAGACATTCTGGTATAGGTGATGATTTGCAGAAAGTTATGGGCATTAAAATCCATGGCCAATTGATTTATATCATATGGAGTAAATATGAATGTATCGTAGGAACATGAGTGAGAAATGGTACGTGAAGTTAGCGTGGATTGAAATGGATGGGTAATGTGCAGTAGCCAGTCTCTATCAAGGCACAAATAAGCTGTGACTGATTTCAAAGATTTTTCTACAAAACCAATCAGTTATCAAGTTTTAAAAATTCACACTTAGTCAGGAAACTCATTCACAGTCAGTAATAGCTGAGACATAATTGTGGACAAGTTTGGAGAAAGGACATAACTGAACTCCAGTTCAGACATGTTGAGCGTGCTTTAGAGACACTGAAGTACAGATGTTATTAAGTTGGCATTTGGATTGGAAGTCTAGAAATCAACAGGCAGGACTGTGCTTAAAAATGTAAATTTGGAAATATGTTGATGCCAAAGAAAGTTCTAAATGGCTGAAGATTTGGTGGCACATATTATGAAGTGATACGACTTTGGGTGAATATAAAACAGACATTATAATAGTTAGTATTAATGAGCTATTTTTTCCACATCAGTATCTCAGCTATTTATCACTGAAATATTTGAAACATAACTGTAAAAAGAAAGTAATGCCTTACAGACCACCTATAGATACACCGTTTTTGGTGTGTATCCGTTTTGTCATTCCTTCTCTATGTTTTATTTCAACCTTTTCTTTGTTCTGAATTACTTATTGAAGTGAGAAATCTGGGGAGTGGGATCTTAATGTGAATATTTGGGGATTCAGAAGTAAGCATCCTATAATTATATCTATTTCTCACTTATTTACTTAATTTATGGCTAAAAATAAACCTTTATTGACATGTTTTATTGATTTCTCTATAAAGATCTGCCAATCCCAGATTGTTTTTATTATCTGTTTTAGAAACAATGAGAACACAGGGAGAAATTACTTTTGTATTGAATAATTACTAGATTCAAAACTCGCTGTTGAAGGAATTTACTTAATGTTACGTCTTCTTGAGCTGGAATGGACTATACAGTAAGATAAATGTGGCTTCTGGGTAGAATGATTTGAAGACCTTTTTTAAAAATGAAGTTTGATAAGCACATAGTTCAAAGATTTTATAAGGCTTTATGTGGAAAACAGGGTTTCTGCTCTCCCCCTCTGCTATCTAACCACATCCACCACCCATAGTCACTTCCTGCTCATTAAAAGAGATGCTTTGGGATTTGTTCTTTATTGCTACATTTTATGCTTACACTGCTACTAGTTGATTTTGAAGTTTTTTATTCATTCATTGTGGTGAGAACTCAGTGGGCCCTTTTAATCTGGAAGCTTATGCCCTTCAGTTTGTTTTTTTTTAAGTAAGTATTATGTTGATCATTTTTCTCCCAACACTTTCTTCTGTCATTCACCTTCTGAATCTCTTGGACTAGTCCTCTAATTTATATATGATTCTGTACCATGTTCCATGTCTGTCTTTTCTGCTACTTAAAAGGAGAATTCCTCAATTTTTATCTTACAACCTTTCTATCAAGTTTTTCATTTCTTTCATATTTTTAAAATTAAAAAAATTTTTTTTTATTGAAACACTGATTGCACATATTTGGGGGTAAAGAGTTATATTTCAGTACATGTATACAATGTGTGATGATCTAACCAGGGTAATTAGCATCCATCATTGCAAAAACTTGATCATTTCTTTGAGTTCCTTTTTATGTTTGGAATTTTTAAAAATAGCACTCTTTACTAGTTTCAGGGATGTAGTATCTTCTCTTAACTCTTTGAAGATATTTTAATTTTTACTCTCCCTGCTCAGTGGTTGCTTTTCTTCAGGCTGTTTTTTTGTCTGTCTGTTGGGCTGGACGTTCTCTCCGCAGAAGGGTCACTCAATGTCCTGCCCCCAGAGTGTGGAGTGGGGGAGATGGCTGGACAGCTCAGCCTTCAGTGCGTACATTATCCCATCAACTGTCCCTCATAACCCAGTTCCAAAACGGGTTTTACTTTGTTTAGGAATAAATTTCTTGTCTTCTGCTGGGAATTAGTGTTCGATAGCTAGCTATCTGGGGACAGGGAATGTTGGGATTCAGTTTCTTTTCAATGAGAATTCAGCCAGTCCTCCAGTCTCAGCACAATCCTCACTCCCATTTCCACTGCTGCCAATTTCTTCAGCCTTTTATTTTTTTTTATTTTTATTTTTTTGAGGGTTGCTGGGTGGTGTCTGCTCTGAAATTGGTTTCCTTCTCATCTGGAATCTGCTAAGTCTATGCTACTTACTAATCTGAAAGTTCCTGAATTTTTGTTTCCTTTTCCATTTTCTTCTTTCTTTTGAGTTTGTCCATTTTAAGCTACACAGTGTTTTAGAAGAATTTTAGGAGGGAGTGAAAGTACAGGATTCCATTCATTTCACCATCTTTGAAAGTTTTTGTTCTATTAACTTTTTAAAACTGTAAGCAACTATATTTTAAAGCAAACATTAGGATAAGTTCAACTTTTTTATTTTTTGTATTTTTAACTGGCATTTAAGTTACTGAATTAAGAGTACGTATTTGCAAAAGTGTTTTACAACTGAAAAATGTATTCCTTCATTAAAGCACAATGGCAAATTATACTGCAGCTTTGTTCTCTGTTCCTGTCATGCAAATAATATCTTCTTTTTAAATCCTCTGGCTTTTGTCTTTTCTATGTGTAAAAGTTTCTGTGGAAAGTTACAATTTTAGTTTTTAATCTTAAGTTTTTCTGAAATATTTTGTATTTTAAATGTTCCTCCATCATTTTTGTATTAGTATCTGTAGGTATTAGTGTCTGACTCTCACATGCATTACATGTATGATAGCTTTTCATGTCTGGCTACTGATTATAACATCTGTATCACTTGTAGGTTGGTTTCAATTGGGTTTTATTTTACTTGGGGGGGGGGTATGTGTTGCATTTTCCTGCTTTTTTGAGTGCCTGTTAATTTTGGATTGGAATTTCAGATTGGAAGCCAGATAGTGTGAATTTAACCGTGTTGGATGGATATTTTGGTATTCTTATAAATACCCTTGAACTTTGTTCTGGGACACAATGAAGTTAGTTGGAAACAATTTGATTCTTTTAGGTCTTGCTTTTAAAATATATTTAGGCAGTACTGGAACAGTGCTCAGACTAGGTTTAGATTGTTTTTAGTGGCTGGCCTGTACGGGATCTGAACACTTGACTTTGGTGTTATAAAAGTGTGCTATAACCAGCTGAGCTAACTGGTTCAGACTAGATTGAATTATTTCCCACTACTGAGGCAGGACCCTTCTGTGTACTTTACCCCGTTTGTGAATTGTCAAGTCTTGCTGGCTCTGTGTGAGAACCTGGAATCTTTGGGGGTGGTTTTTTCTCGAGCCTCTGGAGTTTCCTCCCAAGCATACACTGGTCAGTGTTCAGCCAAATGCTTGAGTGGGCCCTTTGCAATTCTCTGGAGCTCTTTGTGTGCAGCTCTCTTCGGGACTTTTAACCTGTGAATCTAGCTGCTTTAGTTTCTCTGGACTCTCACCTTAGTCTCCTCAACTCAGGAAGTTGTCCTGGGGACTGTCAAGCCAGTGTGTTGGGGCAGTCATAGGCTTACCTCATTTTTCCCATCTCGTCGCCATCATTGTCTTTACTTGCCTGATGTCCAGTGGCTTGAAATTGTTGTTTTGTATATTTTGCCTGTTTCTTAGTTGTTATAATCGGGAGAGTGAATCTGGTTCCCGTTACTTCATCTCAGCTGGAAATAGAACCCTATTTATATGTACAGATTTAGGCAAATAAGCACACTTTCTGGTTCACCAAATTCATAGGTCTGTCTGCCAAAAAAAGATAAAAATACAAATTTTGGTAGGAAAATGTTGTCAGCTTTTTTGACCGTAATTAAAATTTGGATTTAAAAATTGATTTTTCTTGCCACAGTAGAGGTATTTATACACACTTTATATTATTTGCCATACCAATAACCCTGAGGTTCCCAATATCTGAATTCATTGACTCCTTAGTTTCTCAGTTAGCTTTTCATGGTGCCCCCTAGGTGAAAGAAAATAGCTTATAGTTCTATTTATCAAATATTTATTTCCCAAACAACTTAAGGTACTTCAGAAAGTTTGTGGAAAAGTAGAATTAAAAGATATGAATCTTTCCATGAACTTTTTTTTGAGGTACCTTTGTATTTATATCAAAACATATTAAATTGAAAAAATTTATGATTAATTTTATTTGTACATAACCACATTATTTAATAATGGCATCTGTTTTCTTGTGCACTGTTCAGATTCTCAAACCTTAGAATCAGATTGGACACTGCCACCCTCTTGTTCAGTGTTGGTTTTTGCATGGAGTTGCTGTTATAGCAACCGCAGAAAACCTAGCTTTGCAAAGATATGACATCATCAAAAGGAATGTGTTGTGATCTGGTGTTAAAACAGTCAAGTGTTTGAGCTAGTAGTTTACTAGGCACTGTATATCCCATAGTGCCATTGGGAGGACACTGTGCTGACTCAGTTCACTTTTTGGAAACATAGATGGCCAGTGATAGGATTATGTGCTTTGTCTGATATCTCATATTCCCTTACAACATGTGGATGTATTTTCATACTACTAAAGATGCTAAATGAAAGTAAAGCAGATATATATACTTTAGATACTTATTAGAACTTATTTCTATACTTATTGTCTAAGCTTTAAACATGTGAGTTGTAGTAGAAACCTGTTTTATTATACCAGCTTTATTTTCTTTAATCGGAATTTCACAATTTAGTAAAAACGGTGACCTTTAAGATAAAGATCCAACAACAGGTACTATTTATTATGTGTATATTATGTGTATACCACTTATGTTATTTATTTATAAGTTTATATTTTATTTTTTCAATAATTTAAAAATTTTAATTTATATGTTATAAATTATTTCTACATGTACTTATATATTACCTCTAAAAATTCAAACAAGAAGCCGCTCTGAAATTCTGAAATTATTATATCTTAGGTGAAAGAGAAATGTGGTCAACTCTACTTCTAAACCTCTCTGTAGCTTGACAAAGTTTTCAACAGGGGGATATTCCTTTCTAGGTGATTAGAAAACAAAGAAATGATACGTATTTATGACTTGATATTATTAAAGAGTGACCTTACAATCCATTTTTTTAAAGTACATGCTAATGGCAATATAGTTAAAGCTATTCTTACACTTCTTGTGATTAAAATGAGGTGTTTCCATAATTACTCCATACTTGAAATACTTAACACAAGTAGCACTTCTGTTACACAGTAGTGTCCATTTGCAAAATACTTTCCTTATGCTGAATACAACCAATGTTATTAAAAGCAGATCACTGAATTTGAGAATGAAGACTGATTCAGCTCCTAAATTGACAGTTTATTAGCTGTGTGACTTTGAGAAGTAATTTAACCTTACTGATCTTCTCTTTACTCATAAGTAAAATACAGAAATAATAACATGCTTCTCAGTGTTTTTCATGATAATTTAAGGGTGACATCATATGTAAGTTTTTTAGTACATAGGAGCACTACAGGGATTATGGTTGACTCATCACTGTTGTATTCTTGGCCATCTGGCTCCATGCCTGGTGCATAGTAGGTGTTCGACAAATATTAGTTGAATTAATTATCATTTGGTCAAGTAGTCTCACAGCCAGGGTTTTTTGTAGAGGAGGGAAGGAAAATAATTCAAAAGGTTTGTAGTGTCATCATAGAAAAATAAAATAAACATAACTTAAGTAGTTGGCAACAGGTTAGTATTATGAAAGTGTAATTTCTCTTTAAAGAGAAAAATTTATAGTAATATACTTTGTAAACTTTTTAGGAGGAGCAAAATAGAGGCAAGCCCAATTGGGAGCATCTTAATGAAGATTTACATGTACTAATCACTGTGGAAGATGCTCAGAACAGAGCAGAAATCAAACTGAAGAGAGCAGTTGAAGAAGTGAAGAAATTACTGGTACCAGCAGTAAGTAATAATTTCTGAATATTAGATTTGGGCCTCAGCCCCCCTTTTCAGCTTAATTGTAAATTATTATAATGTTTATATTAATAAAGAATGGGTTATTGTTTGTTAAAAGTTTTATTTAACCACAAGATATGAAAATAATTTGTAATTCATTAAATGTAGTATAATACACAAACATAGACATTACTCAAATCCTTAACTGGGAAAGCTTGTTTATTTTTGTGAAGGAAGCATTGTGGGAGGAGGAGCATACTCAATTATTGACCTACCTTTCAAAAGTAGTAGTCAACTTTTGAATCTTTCTATTCTAAGGGAAGAATATAGACACAACATCAGTAGGGTGATGGAAGCTCTCTTTTTGGAGAGGAGAAGAAGAGCAGGTATTTATTGTAAGCAGCTAATGAGTGCATAGAAGTCTGTACAGCTAATATGAGAGTACTTCAAAAAGTTCGTGTAAAAATAAAATTAAAAGATAATACAGATCTTTCCATGAACTTTTTTGAAGTACCCTCGTATTTATGTTGGGTGAACTGTGTTAGTAGGAACACGTTATTTGAGTTGTTAATGGGTGCCCGCTACTCTCCTGGCATATCATTGTCTCTAATAGAAAGATTAATGTTCCATGGGGAAACTTTCCCATAATATAATAAGATACTATTTTAATAAAAATCATAGCTAATTTTTACTAACGTACAATGTACCATTCTGAGCACTTTTGACATTTTACTGTTATTTCTGAGACAATAAAAATGATTAGAGTTCATATTTAGGGATCTTAGATAAGACATAGAAAGTGGTTTGGGAAGGGTGCATCTCATAACAAATGATCTGGCAACCTTGTGTTCTCATGCTTCCTTTCTTCTGTCTCTCCCTTACTCATCTCTGCCCTCTACCCACCACACTCCCCACTGGGTCTGCTCCTCCTTGCTACACAGCCCTTTAGAAGCTTGAGAAATGGTGATTGGACTATTACCACAGTATTATCTCTTTTGACAGGAAATGAAAAATAAATTAATTGGTTTTCTGATGCATTATTATAATAGTTTTTTATTATCTTAGTAAAATATATGGAAATGTGGACCCTAACTTACTACTAGAAAAACTGGGAATCTGGGAGTATTGTTAGTATTGTGTCCAACAAAAATGTATTGGCATTTACGTAAATGAAAACGGCATCTGCTGTTTCTTATTTGCCAGATAGTCTGTTCTTTATTATCCTGAAAGCCTATTCTACAAGTAAATTCACAAATATAAACATTTTTCATGAACTTGACAAAATTGACTTCTTAGGGCTGGCCAGTTAGCTCAGTTGATTAGACAGCCTTCTAACACCAAGGTCAAGGGTTCGGATCCCCATACCAGCCAGCCACTGAACAAAACAAAACAAAAAAACAAAAAAAACTCCCTGGAAGAAAAGGATTTTGTGTAAATTCTGTTGGTAGGTCTTATAAGGGATATAAATAAGCACGTTAAATATAAACTAAAATCTATATTTGTGTACTGTTAAACCCCGTAATCTTCTTCCTTTTCATTAATAATTGTGTGGTATTGAAAAGCTATAGAAGAGGGGGTCTGTGTAAGCATACTGGGCTGTTAGTCCCACAATCAGAAAAAGTTATTTAACATTGGACTTTTATTGCTAAGTGTATCCAAAAAATATTCAGCTCATGCAAAGCAAATGAGTTCAACTAATAAAGCAAATAGATTAGTGTGTAATAATTGAAACTCTTGCTGACCTATTATATTATTCTGATTATGCTGTAAGCTATTTTAGTTCTCAGAGGTATTAACCTGGGAAAGAGCATTGAATTAGAAGCTGTTTTAGTAACTAGCTGTGTGTCCATTAGAAAGGTAGTTCTAACTTCTCTGTTCCCTCATTTACAAAATGAGAGAGTTGGAGCAAATGACCTCTAATGATCCTTTTGTCTTAAAGATTGTTTATCTTTGAATATGAAAAGGTGGCAGTAGATAAAAAATAACAAGCTTTTAAAAAAATTAATACAGTTTATATATATATATATATATATACATATTTTTTTTTTATACACAGTGGAATTGTTCTATTCTGCTTGACTTTTTTTTTTTTTAAAAATTTTATTTTGTCGATATACATTGTGGCTGATTATTGCTCCCCATCACCAAAACCTCCCTCCCTTCTCCCTCCCCCCCTCGCTCCCAACAATGTCCTTTCTGTTTGCTTGTCGTATCAACTTCAAATAATTGTGGTTGTTATATCTTCTACCCCCCCCTGGTTTGTGTGTGTGTGTGTGTGTGTGTGTGTTTGTGTGAATTTATATATTAATTTTTAGCTCCCACCAATAAGTGAGAACATGTGGTATTTCTCTTTCTGTGCCTGACTTGTTTCACTTAATATAATTCTCTCAAGGTCCATCCATGTTGTTGCAAATGGCAGTATTTCATTCGTTTTTATAGCTGAGTAGTATTCCATTGTGTAGATATACCACATTTTCCGTATCCACTCATCTGATGATGGGCATTTGGGCTGGTTCCAACTCTTGGCTATTGTAAAGAGTGCTGCGATAAACATTGGGGAACAGGTATACCTTCGACTTGATGATTTCCATTCCTCTGGGTATATTCCCAACAGTGGGATAGCTGGGTCGTATGGTAGATCTATCTGCAATTGTTTGAGGAACCTCCATACCATTTTCCATAGAGGCTGCACCATTTTGCAGTCCCACCAACAATGTATGAGAGTTCCTTTTTCTCCGCAGCCTCGCCAGCATTTATCGTTGAGAGTCTTTTGGATTTTAGCCATCCTAACTGGGGTGAGATGGTATCTCAGTGTAGTTTTGATTTGCATTTCCCGGATGCTGAGTGATGTTGAGCATTTTTTCATATGTCTGTTGGCCATTTGTATATCTTCCTTAGAGAAATGCCTACTTAGCTCTTTTGCCCATTTTTTAATTGGGTTGCTTGTTTTCTTCTTGTAAAGCTGTTTGAGTTCCTTATATATTCTGGATATTAATCCTTTGTCAGATGTAGATTTCGCAAATATTTTCTCCCACTCTGTTGGTTGTCTTTTAACTCTGTTAGTTGTTTCTTTTGCTGTGCAGAAGCTTTTTAGTTTGATAGAATCCCATTTGTTTATTTTTCCTTTGGTTGCCCGTGCTTTTGGGGTCATATTCATGAAGTCTGTGTCCAGTCCTATTTCCTGAAGTGTTTCTCCTGTGTTTTCTTTAAGAAGTTTTATTGTTTCAGGGTGTATATTTAAATCCTTAATCCATTTTGAGTTGATTTTAGTATATGGTGAGAGGTATGGGTCTAGTTTCATTCTCCTGCATATGGATATCCAGTTGTCCCAGCACCATTTGCTGAAGAGGCAGTCCCTTCCCCAGTGAATAGGCTTGGTGCCTTTGTCAAAGATCAGATGGCAGTAAGTGTGTGGGTTGATTTCTGGATTCTCTATTCTATTCCATTGATCAGTGTGTCTGTTTTTATGCCAGTACCATACTGTTTTGATTATTATAGCTTTGTAGTATAGTTTAAAGTCAGGTAGTGTTATGCCTCCATCTTTATTTTTTTGGCTCAGTATTGCTTTGGCTATGCATGGTCTTTTATTATTCCATATAAATGTCTGGATAGTTCTTTCCATTTCTGAGAAAAATGTCTTTGGAATTTTGATGGGGATTGCATTAAATTTGTATATCACTTTGGGTAGTATGGACATTTTCACTATGTTGATTCTTCCAATCCAAGAGCATGGGATATCTTTCCATCTTCTTGTATCCTCTCTAATTTCTCTCAGCAGTGGTTTGTAGTTCTCACTATAGAGATTTTTCACCTCCTTGGTTAACTCAATTGCTAAGTATTTTATTTTTTTGGTGGCTATTATAAATGGGCAGGCTTTCTTGATTTCTCATTCTGCATGTTCACTATTGGAGAAAAGAAATGCTACTGATTTTTGTGTGTTGATTTTGTATCCTGCTACTGTGCTGAAATCATTTATCAATTCCCACAAGTTTTTTGTAGAGGTTTTAGGCTGTTCGATATATAGGATCATGTCATCTGCAAACAGGGACAGTTTGACTTCATCTTTTCCAAACTGGATGCCCTTTATTTCCTTCTCTTCTCTGATTGCTCTGGGTAGTACTTCCAACACTATGTTGAATAGGAGTGGTGAGAGTGGGCATCCTTGTCTAGTTCCTGTTCTTAAAGGAAAAGCTTTCAGCTTTTCCCCATTCAGGATGATATTGGCAGTGGGTTTGTCATATATGGCTTTAATTATGTTGAGATACTTTCCCTCTATACCTAACTTATAGAGGGTCTTTGTCATGAATGAGTGCTGAACTTTATCAAATGCTTTTTCAGCATCTATAGAGATGATCATATGGTCCTTGTGTTTGACTTTATTAATATGGTGTATCACATTTATTGATTTGCGTATGTTGAACCAACCTTGCATCCCTGGGATGAATCCCACTTGATCGTGGTGAATAATTTTACGTATGTGTTGCTGTATTCTGTTTGCTAGTATTTTAGTGAGGATTTTTGCTTCTATATTCATCAAGGATATTGGCCTGTAGTTTTCTTTTTTGGTTATATCGTTACCTGGTTTTGGTATCAGGATGATGTTTGCTTCATAGAATGAGTTTGGGAGATTTGCGTCTGTTTCAATCTTTTGGAACAGTTTGTAAAGAATCGGTGTCAATTCCTCTTTGAATGTTTGGTAAAATTCTGCTGTGAATCCATCTGGTGCTGGGCTTTTCTTTGTTGGGAGCCTTCTGATACCAGCTTCAATCTCCTTTATTGTTATTGGTCTGTTCAAATTTTCTGCGTCTTCATGGTTGAGTTTTGGGAGCTTGTGTGTGTCCAGAAATTTATCCATTTCCTTCAGATTTTCAAACTTCCTGTGTTCCTAGCTGTCTGGTTGAGCACACATGATTTAAAAGTCTTGGAGTTTGCCAGCTGGGGCTATGAAGACCAGTCATGAATATGAGAGGACTGTGGCATATTTCTGGTATTGTCACACTGCAGATTCTTCATGGGACTTGAAATGCAGACTCTCTTTTGCCCTTTTATGAACTTATTTTGGAAGTTTCAAGTCTGTTGGTTGACTCCAAATCCATGCCTACTTAGGAAAGAAATAAAACCAAGGAGAAACTTGGAGAATTTTAAATTTCCTTTGTTTTTTCATTTTTTGTTCTATGTATGCCTAGATTTAGCTTTAATAATCTGCCAGCCTTACAGGATTTTCCTGTTTGCTTTTATTTCAAATATGGATTTCATTCCTCGTTTTCTCATTCTTTCCTGTAGGTGGGTTACAGTGCTCCATTCTTCTCTCCGGAATGGGAATTCCTTGCCTCCTTTTGATCCCTTCATGCCTTTAGTGTTCATTTCAGGCCATGAGTTTGCTTTTACTTCAGAGAGAAAAAATCTACTTCCTCTGGGCTAAAGAATGGCCCAGTGTTTTTATTAGCCCCAATTTTATGTTTTAGTTTTTTAATAAAGAAGCATTTTTGCTTCTGAAACAATGACTTGTTGAATTTCGGTGTCAAAATCAGCATCGTGCACAGGTCAGTCTCCTTTTCCTCAGTTGTCACTGAGAAGTACGTTCTCTCATTGGTCAGCCTTGTCTCTCTCTTGGATCCTCAGGCATCCAGATGTACCTCTGCAACAGAGACCACTATGGCTACCTGCCCATCTCCCTGAAGCCCCATCAGACGCTGCAGGAAGACATCGAGAACCTCATCCACGTGCAGATAGAAGCAATGAGTGAGTGCCCCAGGAGCCAGGTGATGGCTCTTGTTCCATTGCCACAGTGAACATACCAGCCACTTCTCTCCTCTTCCAGGACTGGAATCTCATGGCCATCAGTCCGCCATGGCTGAATATACAGCTATTCATTTGTCAGTTCATTCTTTTTTTTTTTTTTTTTAGTTTATTTATTTATTTATTTTTTATTTTAATTTTATTTTGTCGATATACATTGTGGCTGATTATTGCTCCCCATCACCAAAACCTCCCTCCCTTCTCCCTCCCCCCTCCCCCCCAACAATGTCCTTTCTGTTTGCTTGTCGTATCAACTTCAAATAATTGTGGTTGTTATATCTTCTTCCCCCCCCCCCCCCGGTTTGTGTGTGTGTGTGTGTGTGTGTGTGTGTGAATTTATATATTAATTTTTAGCTCCCACCAATAAGTGAGACCATGTGGTATTTCTCTTTCTGTGCCTGACTTGTTTCACTTAATACAATTCTCTCAAGGTCCATCCATGTTGTTGCAAATGGCAGTATTTCATTCGTTTTTATAGCTGAGTAGTATTCCATTGTGTAGATGTACCACATTTTCCGTATCCACTCATCTGATGATGGGCATTTGGGCTGGTTCCAACTCTTGGCTATTGTAAAGAGTGCTGCGATAAACATTGGGGAACAGGTATACCTTCGACTTGATGATTTCCATTCCTCTGGGTATATTCCCAACAGTGGGATAGCTGGGTCGTATGGTAGATCTATCTGCAATTGTTTGAGGAACCTCCATACCATTTTCCATAGAGGCTGCACCATTTTGCAGTCCCACCAACAATGTATGAGAGTTCCTTTTTCTCCGCAGCCTCGCCAGCATTTATCGTTGAGAGTCTTTTGGATTTTAGCCATCCTAACTGGGGTGAGATGGTATCTCAGTGTGGTTTTGATTTGCATTTCCCGGATGCTGAGTGATGTTGAGCATTTTTTCATATGTCTGTTGGCCATTTGTATATCTTCCTTAGAGAAATGCCTACTTAGCTCTTTTGCCCATTTTTTAATTGGGTTGCTTGTTTTCTTCTTGTAAAGTTGTTTGAGTTCCTTATATATTCTGGATATTAATCCTTTGTCAGATGTAGATTTCGCAAATATTTTCTCCCACTCTGTTGGTTGTCTTTTAACTCTGTTAGTTGTTTCTTTTGCTGTGCAGAAGCTTTTTAGTTTGATAGAATCCCATTTGTTTATTTTTCCTTTGGTTGCCCGTGCTTTTGGGGTCATATTCATGAAGTCTGTGTCCAGTCCTATTTCCTGAAGTGTTTCTCCTGTGTTTCCTTTAAGAAGTTTTATTGTTTCAGGGTGTATATTTAAATCCTTAATCCATTTTGAGTTGATTTTAGTATATGGTGAGAGGTATGGGTCTAGTTTCATTCTCCTGCATATGGATATCCAGTTATCCCAGCACCATTTGCTGAAGAGGCAGTCCCTTCCCCAGTGAATAGGCTTGGTGCCTTTGTCAAAGATCAGATGGCAGTAAGTGTGTGGGTTGATTTCTGGATTCTCTATTCTATTCCATTGATCAGTGTGTCTGTTTTTATGCCAGTACCATACTGTTTTGATTATTATAGCTTTGTAGTATAGTTTAAAGTCAGGTAGTGTTATGCCTCCATCTTTATTTTTTTGGCTCAGTATTGCTTTGGCTATGCATGGTCTTTTATTATTCCATATAAATGTCTGGATAGTTCTTTCCATTTCTGAGAAAAATGTCTTTGGAATTTTGATGGGGATTGCATTAAATTTGTATATCACTTTGGGTAGTATGGACATTTTCACTATGTTGATTCTTCCAATCCAAGAGCATGGGATATCTTTCCATCTTCTTGTACCCTCTCTAATTTCTCTCAGCAGTGGTTTGTAGTTCTCACTATAGAGATTTTTCACCTCCTTGGTTAACTCAATTGCTAAGTATTTTATTTTTTTGGTGGCTATTATAAATGGGCAGGCTTTCTTGATTTCTCATTCTGCATGTTCACTATTGGAGAAAAGAAATGCTACTGATTTTTGTGTGTTGATTTTGTATCCTGCTACTGTGCTGAAATCATTTATCAATTCCCACAAGTTTTTTGTAGAGGTTTTAGGCTGTTCGATATATAGGATCATGTCATCTGCAAACAGGGACAGTTTGACTTCATCTTTTCCAAACTGGATGCCCTTTATTTCCTTCTCTTCTCTGATTGCTCTGGCTAGTACTTCCAACACTATGTTGAATAGGAGTGGTGAGAGTGGGCATCCTTGTCTAGTTCCTGTTCTTAAAGGAAAAGCTTTCAGCTTTTCCCCATTCAGGATGATATTGGCAGTGGGTTTGTCATATATGGCTTTAATTATGTTGAGATACTTTCCCTCTATACCTAACTTATAGAGGGTCTTTGTCATGAATGAGTGCTGAACTTTATCAGACGCTTTTTCAGCATCTATAGAGATGATCATATGGTCCTTGTGTTTGACTTTATTAATATGGTGTATCACATTTATTGATTTGCGTATGTTGAACCAACCTTGCATCCCTGGGATGAATCCCACTTGATCGTGGTGAATAATTTTACGTATGTGTTGCTGTATTCTGTTTGCTAGTATTTTAGTGAGGATTTTTGCTTCTATATTCATCAAGGATATTGGCCTGTAGTTTTCTTTTTTGGTTATATCGTTACCTGGTTTTGGTATCAGGATGATGTTTGCTTCATAGAATGAGTTTGGGAGATTTGCGTCTGTTTCAATCTTTTGGAACAGTTTGTAAAGAATCGGTGTCCATTCCTCTTTGAATGTTTGGTAAAATTCTGCTGTGAATCCATCTGGTGCTGGGCTTTTCTTTGTTGGGAGCCTTCTGATACCAGCTTCAATCTCCTTTATTGTTATTGGTCTGTTCAAATTTTCTGCGTCTTCATGGTTGAGTTTTGGGAGCTTGTGTGTGTCCAGAAATTTATCCATTTCCTTCAGATTTTCAAACTTCCTGTGTTCCTAGCTGTCTGGTTGAGCACACATGATTTAAAAGTCTTGGAGTTTGCCAGCTGGGGCTATGAAGACCAGTCATGAATATGAGAGGACTGTGGCATATTTCTGGTATTGTCACACTGCAGATTCTTCATGGGACTTGAAATGCAGACTCTCTTTTGCCCTTTTATGAACTTATTTTGGAAGTTTCAAGTCTGTTGGTTGACTCCAAATCCATGCCTACTTAGGAAAGAAATAAAACCAAGGAGAAACTTGGAGAATTTTAAATTTCCTTTGTTTTTTCATTTTTTGTTCTATGTATGCCTAGATTTAGCTTTAATAATCTGCCAGCCTTACAGGATTTTCCTGTTTGCTTTTATTTCAAATATGGATTTCATTCCTCGTTTTCTCATTCTTTCCTGTAGGTGGGTTACAGTGCTCCATTCTTCTCTCCGGAATGGGAATTCCTTGCCTCCTTTTGATCCCTTCATGCCTTTAGTGTTCATTTCAGGCCATGAGTTTGCTTTTACTTCAGAGAGAAAAAATCAACTTCCTCTGGGCTAAAGAATGGCCCAGTGTTTTTATTAGCCCCAATTTTATGTTTTAGTTTTTTAATAAAGAAGCATTTTTGCTTCTGAAACAATGACTTGTTGAATTTCGGTGTCAAATTCAGCATCGTGCACAGGTCAGTCTCCTTTTCCTCAGTTGTCACTGAGAAGTACGTTCTCTCATTGGTCAGCCTTGTCTCTCTCTTGGATCCTCAGGCATCCAGATGTACCTCTGCAACAGAGACCACTATGGCTACCTGCCCATCTCCCTGAAGCCCCATCAGACGCTGCAGGAAGACATCGAGAACCTCATCCACGTGCAGATAGAAGCAATGAGTGAGTGCCCCAGGAGCCAGGTGATGGCTCTTGTTCCATTGCCACAGTGAACATACCAGCCACTTCTCTCCTCTTCCAGGACTGGAATCTCATGGCCATCAGTCCGCCATGGCTGAATATACAGCTATTCATTTGTCAGTTCATTCTTTTTTTTTTTTTTTTTTAGTTTATTTATTTATTTATTTTTTATTTTAATTTTATTTTGTCGATATACATTGTGGCTGATTATTGCTCCCCATCACCAAAACCTC